>NC_091471.1:104967002-105268391 GCF_036971445.1 Narcine bancroftii | reverse complement strand
ACATTACACCTCAAAAGTTAAATAAATGGGACCCAACAGTATCTGATAGATGTTTTCGATGTAAAAAAGAAATGGGAACAACAATTCATGCAATCTGGACATGTGAGAAAGTAGAAAAATTTTGGGAAGATCTCAATCAGATATTAAATAAAATAACAGAAAACAATATACCAAAGAATCCAGAGATCTTTCTCCTAAGTAACATAAAAAACAAAGAATTTGGAATTGATTTGGAGGATGCACAAAAAAGATTTGTTAAGATAGCTCTAGCCGTAGCAAAAAAATGTATTATGTCAACCTGGAAATTGGAAGATAATTTGAAAATACAACAATGGTATATAGAAATGAATAAATGTATTCCATTAGAAAAAATAACATATAGTTTAAGAAATAATATTGAAATATTCAAACAAATATGGGAGCCTTACATTAAACACAATAGCGAAAACCTACTGGGGACAATCACTACCTAAGTTAACGGAAGGAAAAGGAAATGAAAAGAATGGACTCAGTGGAATTTCTGGTGTATTTTTATTGAATGACAATTGTCTGACTGGTTTAATGTATCCTAGATTTATACCTTAAATGGACAGGAGGGGGGAGGTGGGGAGGGTGCGAGGGGAGGGGGGGGGAAGAAAATGACATTGTATATGTGTGAAAAGGAAAAAATGTGTATCATGGTTAATGTGATTTATGGTGTGAAAAATAAAAAATTATATAAAAAAAATATGTGGAGGTACCAACTAGAGAGGGAGCTGTGTTGGATTTGCTGTTGGGGATGAGATGGGTCAGGTGACAGAGGTATGTGTGGGGGAGTACTTTGGGTCATCGTGCCATTAGCTTCAAGGTAATTATGGAAAAGGATAGGTCTGGGCCCAGAGTTGAGGTTTTTGAGTGGGGAAAAGCTAGGTTTGAGGAGATGCAAAAGGATTTACAAGGGGTGGATTGTGACAATTTGTTTTCTGGGAAGGATGTAATAGAGAAATGGAGGATCTTTTAAAGGAGAGATTTTAAGAGTACAAAATGTTTATAAACCTGTTAGGTTGAAAGGTCAGGTCAAAAGTTTGAGAGAGCCATGGATCTCAAGAGATATTGGAAACTTGGTTCGAAAAAAGAGGGAGTACTACAATAAATATAAGAAACAGGGAAAAAAAGAGATGTTTGGGTACTATATTGAATGTAAAAAGAATCTTAAGAAAAAAATTAGAAAAGCTAAAAGAAGGTATGAGGTGGCTATAACAAGCAGGGTGAAAATAAATCTAAAGGGTTTCCACAAATATGTAAATAGCAAAAGGAAAGTGAGAGATAAAATTGATCCAATAGAGAATAAGAAAGGACAAATGTGTGTGGAGCCAAAAGAGATGGGGGAGGTCTTGAAAAACTTTCTTTTCCTCAGTATTTACCGAGGAGAAGGATATTGAACTGTGCAGGGTAAAGGAAGCAAAGGGGGTATATAGTGATTAAGAAAGAGATAACACTGGAGCTTTTGAAACATATAAAGGTGAATAAGTCTCCAGGTCCTGACAGGATTTTCCCCAGGACCTTGAGAGAAGTTAGTGAGGAAATAGCGGAGGCTCAGGCAGTGATTTTTCAAATGTCATTAGAGACGGGTATAGTGTCGGAGGATTGGTGTGTTGCGCATGTGGTCCCTTTGTTTAAAATGGGTTCGAGGAGCAAGCCTAGCAATTATCGGCCTCTAAGTTTGACGTCTGTGGTAGGTAAATTGATGGAAAGCGTTCTTAGAGATAGTATATATAAGTATATGGAAGGACAGGGTCTGATCAGGGACACTCAACACGGATTTGTGCGTGGAAGGTCGTGTTTGACCAATCTTGTTGAATTTTTTGAAGAGGTAACTAGAAACGTTTATGAGGGTAGAGCAGTGGACTTCAGTAAGGCCTTCGATAAGGTTCCGCATGGGAGGTCAGTTAGGAAGGCTAAGTCCTTGGGTATTAATTTGGAGATAGTCAAATGGATTCAACAGTGGCTGGAAGGAAAGTGCCAGAGAGTAGTAGTAGATAATTTTGGTCAGGGTGGAGGTCGGTGACAAGTGGTTTACCTCAGGGTTCGGTATTGGGACCGTTGCTGTTTGTCATATATTTTAATGATCTGGAAAATTGGATTAGTAAATATGCAGATGATACTAAAATGGGGGAATTGTGGATGATGAAGAGGGTTTTCAAAAATTGTAGAGGGAATTAAACTGCTTAAAAGAGTGGGCAGAAAGATGGCAGATGGAGTTTAATGCTGATAAGTGTGAGGTGCTTCAGTTTGGAAAGAATAATCAAAGCAAGACATATGTGGTAAATGGGAAGGCATTGAAGAATGCAGTGGAGCAGAAAGATCAATGAATAACAGTGCATTGTTCCCTGAAGGTAGGAGCACATGTGGATAGGGTGATGAAGAAGGCCTTTAGTATGCTTGCCTATATAAATCAGTGCACAGAATAAAGGAGTTGGGAAGTAATGATGAAACTGTGCAAGGCATTGGTGAGGCCAAATTTAGAGTACTGTGTGCAGTTCTGATCATCAATTTATAGGGAGGATATTAACAAGATAGAGAGAGTGCAGAGAAGATTTACAAAAAAGTTGCCTGGGTTTCAACATCTGGAATACAAGGAAAGATTGAGCAAATTAGGTCTTTATTCCTTGGAACGTAGAAGGCTGAGAGGGGATTTGATAGAGGTGTTTAAGATACTAAGAGGGATAGATAGAGTTGATGTGGAAAGGCTTTTCCCATTGAAAGTAGGAGAGATGGAATCAAGAGGTCATGGGTTGAGAGTTGACGGGCAAAGGTTTAGGAATAACATGAGGGGGAACTTCTTTACTCAGAGAGTGGTTACTGTGTGGAATGGGCTTCCAGGAAAAGTGGTGGAGGCAGGGTCAATTTTTTCATTTAAGAAAGAGTTGGATGAGTATATGGATGGGAGGGGGATGGAGGGATATGGGCAAGGTGCTGGTAGGTGGGATTAGAGGAGGGTACTCGGATCAGTGCGGACTAGAAGGGCCAAATTGACCTGTTTCCGTGCTGTAATTGTTATATGGTTGGTGATATGTTATGTGATTGGTTTTCCACAGTCTTCTATGGTATAGAATTTCACAGCATTTCCACCCTCCAAGAAGAAGCTTCTCATCTTCGTCCTAAATGTCTGTGACACCACACCCCAACCATCACTCTGGACCTCTTGGCTAAGAAAACAATCCATCCTATCACCAGTCGACCCCTATCCAATCTTTGTCACCCTGTTAGAATGAGGTCCCCTCTTGTTCTTCTGACCTCAAACAATCCAAACTCTTTTTATGACAATCCTGCCACCTGAGAGATTGATGAAACTTCCCTGAACCCTGCTTATGACGTGTTTTTTTTTGGGCAAGGAGACTAAAGCTTGACACAGTGTTGCAGGTGTGGATTCACCAAGGTCCGGTACAACTAAAGTCAAACTTCTTTGTTATTATTCTCAAAGCCAACATTTCATTTTGAATTGCTTGCTGCACCTGCATGCTTGTTTTCAATGATGAGTGTACGAGAACACCCATAACACTTTAAATATCGACATGTATTTGAATAATACTTTGCCCTGTGAAGTAAATAACTTCATAGTTATTCACATTATTCTTTGTCTCCCATGCACCTCACTCATCTTGTCTTCATACCTTCTTATATCCTCATAGAGCCATCAGCAGGCTTGTATTCAGTAAAATAAAACCACAAAATAAGAATAAACTGATCAGTTTCACGGTACTTGATTGCCAACATTTGGCGCCAGAGGATCAATGTTGAGCAACAAACCATCTGCTGGGTTGACCAGCATCAGTGAGAAAGCCCTCAGGAATTTACAATCCATTTCAAATGACTTAAATGGAAAGACAAATTACAATGTGAACTTAATGATTTAGTTTAAAATACTTCACATTTTTGTTAAAATGAATGATGGATCCTGCTCGCTATCCTAATTTCTTGATTACTACAGCCAGATTGTCCAAGACTGCTTGTTCAGTCTTGGGTCAGACAACAAGGAGGTTCATTCAGTATAGATTCAGGAGACAGTGAATGCTCATGAACAATTGTCAGTTTTGTTATAGCACAGAGATGAATTCCTCACCTTGCCAAGTTTTATAAAAGAACCACATATGTGGATAAATGTGAGGTTATCCACTTTGGTAATACAAACCGGAGGGCAGATTACTATTTGAGTGGCAATAGATAAGAGATGGGGAAGTGCAGAGAGACCTAGGGGTACTTGTACATCAGTCTCTGAAGGCGAGCATGCAGGTACAGCAGGCGGTTAAAAAGGCAAATGGTATGTTGGCCTTCATATCAAGAGGGTTTGAGTCGAGGAACAAGGATTCCTTACTGCAGCTGTACAGGGCCTTGGTGAGACCCCACCTGGAGTATTGTGTGCAGTTTTGGTCACCTGATCTAAGGAAGGATGTTCTTGCAATGGAGGGAGTGCAGAGGCGATTCACCAGGCTGATACCTGGAATGGCAGGAATGACTTAGGAGGAATGATTGCACAAATTGGGATTGTACTCCCTGGAGTTTAGAAGATTGAGAGGGGATCTCATAGAAACCTATAAAATTCTGGCAGGACTGGACAGAATGGATGCAGATGGGATGTTTCCAAGGATGGGAAAATCCAGAACCCGGGGCAATGGTTTGAGGATAATAGGCAAACCATTTAGGACCGAGATGAGGAGGAATTTCTATACCCAGAGGGTGGTGAATCTGTGGAATTCATTGCCACAGAGGGCAGTAGAGGCAGGTTCATTAAATATATTTAAGAGGGAATTAGATCTATTTCTTCAGTATAAGGGTATTAAAGGTTACGGAAGAAGGCAGGGATGGGGTACTGAACTTTAAAATCAGCCATGATCTCGTTGAATGGCAGAGCAGGCTCGAAGGGTCGAATGACCTACTCCTGCTCCTATCTTCTATGTTTCTTCTATGTGTGTACCTTCTTTAAAAATCAACCTGAAAATCAGCCCTTGGAGACAATTACACAGAAAAATGTGCATAAAATACAGACACAAATACATGAAAACTACCTTATTTGCTGCCTCCAGAGAATGAATTAGTGTTTGCAGCTCTTCTTTGTCCATCTCAATTGTGACTGGTTTTAGTACTCCATTTTCCTTGACATTGAGGTCAAGGTTCAACAGTGGTGCTTGAAGAAAACCGATCTTGTCACTTGAAAGAGGTAACTGTAATTGAAAAAGAAACTTAATGAACTACAGAATTTAGCTTTCACTTTGGTTAAATTCAATGGATTGTGTTCTGCACACATGTTCAGTTTCTTAGACAGATATTGGAAGTGCTTTGTATACTACGTGTTTGTTTAGTTTAAGTAAAATTGACTAATTAGACGCAGATACGATTGTCAAGGTCAAACAAAATGAATGTTCTAGTAGAAATAGAACAGAGGAACATAGATTATTTACTTACAGAACTACTATCTTACACAAATGAAAGTTCCTTGCATTTGTTTTTAAGCTAAGAACAAGAAATTTCACAATCATCTTACACCAGTATAAGGTGTTCAAGATTTATTCTAATCCACTTCAGTTACTTGAAATGAGACTAATATTTGAATTGAAGCTATCTTCAAGGTTAATCTCAACTGATTAAAAGCTCCATTTTTTTCCCCAAAATAGAGATATACTGAAGTTCCGATGCACTTTTAGTCACAATAATGGCATATCATGCTTTTCCCAAGGAAAATCTGTCAATTCCAATTATCAACTCCCTGCTCCACAGCTCATTGAGCTCTAATCTAAGGTACACTGTTACAAATGCAAACTAAATGTTTAAAAAGAATTTTGCATCAAAAACCCGTTGGATCACTCAAGATAGAAAATCTAAGCAATGCAGCTGACATATTTCCATCTTTAATGCAAATCTTTTCAATTTCCATTCTCTCAAGACAATTAAAATCAGAGCCTTGCTCTACATAAGCTACTACATTCTCAATGTTGTGAGTTTCCCAGATAATTTCCTTGTCATCCAAATTGACTAGTAATCTAGAATGATCTTACATACAGTTTCTTTAAACTGTTCAAAAAAGGACAAGATGTTCAGGATGAGCTCAGTCATCCTTAATCATTCAGGATGAGCTTGGGCATTATTAATTCATAACCAGCGAGTTTACCAAGAAGTTACTAATTTATGATGGGTTTATTTGTCTTTGTGTTGCCCTTCTCACCTTGTATAACAAATTGGATCTGGAACTGAAGTGGTGACAGGAAGCAGAGGGTGATGGCGAAAAGTCATTTGTGCAATTGGAAGTCTATGACTAATGATGTACCATAGGGATTGGTGCTAGGACCCACGATGTTTGCTTTATTATATTAACAATATGGATGCAGGATTTGCGATTAGCAAGTGTGCAGATGACAAAAAGATTAGTGGTGGTGCTGATCATTAGGAAAGTAGACTTCGACTTTAAACAAAATGGCCAGATAAAGTGCAGATGGAATTTAATCCCAAAAAAATATGAGCTAATATCTTTCTTGAGGGCCAACAAAGCTAGAACACACAAAATGAATAATAAGATTTCAGGAGTATTAAAGAACAGAGGACATTGGCATATAAATTGAAGGACCCCTAAGAGCAAAAGCAAAGGTAGATATGGTTAAGACAATATACAGAATACTTGTCTTAATCATCCAGAACACAAGAGCAGGAAGGTCAAAGGTACAACAATGCAAAATATCACAGGTTATCCTCACATTATTGAAGGGTTGTGATGCCAGGAAACAATACATCTTGCAATTTTCCATTCTACAAAGCCACACCGTGAAATACAAATGAACACAAAATACATGAGATTACATTTTATTCTGTATCTCAATCTTTGGGTTGTGATTTGTGAATTCAGTCATGGTGAATTTCTGTTATCCAAATGGCCATAACGCAGAGGTCTCCTGTAGCTAGGAGGCAGCAGAAATACTCTGTGTAGTTCTGCTCAAACCAGTATAGAAGGAGAGGATTCACCAGGATGTTGTTTGGAATGGAGCGTTTCATTCATGAGAAGAGACTGGATTAGCTGGGTTGGTTTTCCTTAAAGCAGAAATGTCTGTGAGGGGATCTCACAGAGGTTTCCAAATTTCTAAGCAGATCGTGAAGATGTCTGCAACTAGAGTGTAAGATTTTAATGTAAGGAATACAATAATCAGAGGGGATAAGAGGAATATTTTATACACTCCAGATGGAGTGCACTGCCTGAATGAGTGATCATTTTATGTATTCTCGCATTTAAGAAGTATTTAGTTAACCACTGAAACCTCATAACATAGAAGATCAGCTAAGTGCTCAAACATGTGATGAGTATAAAGATGCCAAATGGCTGATAACCAAGTACCTGATTCTACGCTGTATGACACTATAACATATCAAAGTTCAGATTTATTGTCAGATCACATACGTGACATCACATACAACCCTGAGATTATTTTTCCTGTGGGCCAGGTTGAATTTGTACTTATCAGTAACACAAAAAACTGTACTCAAAAGATAAGTTACAAAAGAGAGAAATGTAAACAAATAAAAAATGTAAACAAACTGACGGCAATACAAAACAAATCATTCAATAATAAATCTTTTATTTTCTTTTTATATACTTTTATTAAGTTTAACATAATAAGCATGATGATTATATAATGAATCAATTGTATACAAGCAAATACATACCAAAGGGAGACAAAAAAAATAAGTAATAAAATGTGCATAGCTACATTAAGTTATTTGTAATAACTCAATCTAGTGATAAACATAACAAATGTAACCATGTCAGACCTATTCTTAGACTGTTATATTAAAATAATAAGAATAAAAATGAAAAAAAAAACTAATCTAATCCCCTCCCTATAAACAATGTAACCTTTTTTTTGAGAAAAAGAAATCAATAATGATGCGTCTGGTGACCCCTGGAGAACAGACAAAGAATTCCCGGAAAGTATTTATTGACTCTTCCAATTATAAAAAATTCCAAGAACGGGCCCCATATCTTCATAAATTGAAACTTTCTATCTTTTATATTATATCTGATTTTCTCTAAACTTAAAGAGGGCATGACATCATATATCCACTGCATATGAGTAGTGGTTACATCTCCTTTCCATTTCAATAAAGAAGCTCAAATGGCTATCAATGTAGTAAAAGCTAAGACGTTTTCTTAAGATGCTGATAAGAGATTCATCTGAGTCACGAGAAAAACCAAACAGAACAGGGTTCCAAGTTAATCTTGAAAATAGTTGACATAGTTTGAAAAATCTCTTTCCAGAATCTCTCTAAATGTCAGAATTCCCAGAACATATCAATTAGAGAGACTTTAAAATTTTTACACTTCACTCAAAAAGGATCAATGTCTGCATAAAAATGGGATAATTTAAGTTTAGACATATGAATTCTGTGCAGCACCTTAATAAGCAATGTCTTGCACAAAATGAGGAATCGTTAATCAAGCTGAGAGTAGAGTACCAATCTTCATCTGAAAAAGTTATTTTCAAGTCTCTTTCCCAATCTCTTTTGATCTGTGCCACTGTGACTGAATTTAAGTCCAGTAAATTATTGTAAATACATTCTATTAATCCACTATGAAAACAAAATTGTATGTTAAAAAGCAGATCAAGAGTCTAAGTCTTAGAAATGTGCTGAAGATCCGAAAGCTCGGACTGAATAAAATGGCTAATTTGTAAATATCTAAAAAAAAGCCGATAGGAAAGATTAAATATGGCCGATAATTGTTTGAAAGAAACAAAATTATTTTGAATAAAAAGTTCCTTGAAACTTTGAATACCTTTTCTATGCCATTCCTTGAAACCTGCATCTAACAAAGACAGTTGAAGTGGATGGTTATCTATAATTGGACTCAAATTTGTTAATTTGAAAAAGGAAAATGTTAAGAAGCGTCTTAAAATTGCCAGCATAGAGGTTTTTTTTAGTAAATTGTAATTCCATTCCTACCCAGGAAGTGCAATTCACTGATCTATTCAAATGTAATAATAAAAGTAAATCACGCATATTAATTGCCCAATAGTATAATAAATAATAACTCACATGCAAATTAAGAATCCTTTAACAAGTCTCTGAGTTTGTTGTTGAGGAGTCTGATGGTGGAGGGGTAACAACTATTCCTGAACCTGATGGTACAAGTATTGTGGTATCTCTACCTCTTTCCTGATGGCAGCAGTGAGAACAGAGCATGCCTTGGGTGGTGTGGATCCTTATTGCTGCTACTCTCTGAATTCTACATGGTAGTGTTCCATGTAAATGTTCTCGATGGTGGGGAGTTTTGGAGTTTTGTCTGTAATGTACTGGTCTGTGTCCATTACCTTTTGCAGGGCTTTCTGCTCAGAGGTATTTGTACCTCCATACCAGGCCATGAAGCAGCCGATCAGCATAATTTCCAATGCACATCTATAGAGGTTTGCCGACATTCTTGCATTGGGTCCAGGAAAGCCCTCCGAGATAGTGACTCCCAGCTCCTTGGATTTGGTGGCACTGAGTGCAGATGTTACTGGTACATCATTCAGCCACGTTTTCAAACTCCTTCCTGTATGCAGACTCATTGCCCCTTTTTAAACAACCCACTACCGTGGTATTGTCATATAGGGCTACACAGTCACAGATTAAAAGCTGATGTAGATTGTGGGGAAGGAATCTTGGTTCAAAAATATTAAATATACAGTAATCAACAGACAGAACTCATTTATTGCTGTACCTTCAGCTGCCAATCAAAATCCTGTAGCTGAGCAGAAGATACGCTATTCGTTTGCTCAATTAATGCCCATCTGAGCTCCTCCTTTCTTGCTTTTAAACAGCTAAGGACTGCTTCTTGATGGGGTGTACTCTGTCCCTCCAGTAGCTGGAGGACCTTACAAAAAAAACAAAATTTCAATCTGTATGATTTGATCAACGATATATTGCAGAATGCATATAGAAGACTTTCGAAAAACATGATAACTTTATTTTTACCTCATGGATATCAATAAAATATCACCAGATACTTAATACATTTTCAACGTAACACAATACAAATTATTTTCAACTCCTACATGTTAGAACTGAAATTAATTACTTTACTGTTGAAAGTTTTAATCACCCTCATATTCAAAGCATCCAACAATTCAATATTGGAAGAAAGCACAAAACTATAGAACAGCAGAAAAGAAATATTTTGACTTCTCCTGCCCAATTGCATGAAAGCATACTACCGCACCTACTTTCTCAGAAGCCTGAGGAAATTCAGCACATCATCCCCAAGTCCTCAACAACCTCTACAGATCCTCCAAAAGTATCCTATCTGGATCGAACACTGCATGGTATGGGAAAGGATCCTCCCAAAACTGCAAGAAACTGCAGAAAATTATGAAAGCAACTCATAAAGGCAACCCCCTTCCCCCCCCCCCCCCCCCCCCCCCCCGACTTGATCTACACTTCCTGCTGTCTTGGAAGAGCAGCCAACGTATTAAGACTCACACCTTCCCAGCTACACTCTTCTCCCTCCTCCCATCAGGAAGAAGATTAACAATTGAGAGTTCACACAGTATGAGATTCAAATAACATTTCTTTCCCACTTATTGGTTGGCATAGCGGTTAGTGCAAAAGTTTTACAGTGCCAGAGATTGGGAAGAGTGTTCAAATCCCTCTGTGTCTGTAAGGAGTTTGTACATTCTCCCCGTGTTGGCATGGGTTTTTCCCAGGTTCTCCAGTTTCCTCCCACATACTTGGGGCGTGGGTTAATTGGGTGTAAATTGGGTGGCATTTTGACTCGTAGGCCAAAATGCCCTGTTACCATGCTGTATGTCTAAATTTAAATTTAATAATTTAAATTAAATTTGTCAGACTCTTGAGCGAACCTTGCGTGAGTAAGTTAAGGTTACCTTAACTGATCTCTCTCTATAACTGCACTCTTTTAGTACGTCTGGGTTAATGACCCATATTGCTCACAAAACAAACTCTCTCACTGTACTTCAATTCATGAGACAATATACTGAACTAAACACTTGATTGAGGTATAATATTTAATTAAACGACCAAAGGTGGGCAGGGCTAGTATCATGTCCCAAGAAAATGAGACAGTAATAATCTGAGAATAACAGTCACTGGCCTCCCAACCTTGTTCTGTTTGATTCCAGGTGGTGGTTTCTAGCGAGTTGGCCATAGATTTTTCTAAAGCAGACATCACCTTAAGTACTATATTCATAAATAATGAAAAAAAGATAAAGTCTCTTTTTTCCAGTACATTTGAAATAAATAGAACAGTAATAATCCTCCCTCACAGAAATATATATTTATTTGTCAGGGAACTCCAAAATGCTTCCAAAGAAATTTGTCTTGAAAATTGCATTCTTCATGAAAAGCTGAGCCTTATTTACATTGATGAGTGTCAATTATTGATTCATGTGAAATAAGGCTATTGATTAGTCTGTGAAATATAATTGTTCATTATGTCCCTTCATATAAATTTCTACAAAATATTAAATAACCAACCACCAACCTCTTCATCTGTCAAATGTTTGCTGCAGGCATGTTTTACAAATGCTGTGGCCTCATCCAGGACCTCCATCCATTCTACAAGATTCCAAATACTGCCATAGTCCCGAAACCGTGGAAGTGCACGTCCACATATGCCATCAATTACCCTATGAATGAACTGCAGAGAAAGGTATAGAAAAGTTTAAAAGCAGTAAGAACACAGTCTGTCATAAATTTCTTACGTGGCACCTCAACAAATACTTACTGAATTATCAATGATTTCCTTTATTAACAGCTGAATTAGTTTACTCTCAGAAATTTTCAAAATTTACACACCCAAGAACCCAATGTTGACTGTCCATTCCAAGCAAGAATAGAAAGTAGACCTGCACATTTATAAAGAGTCAGTGAAGAGAAGGGGTTTGTTCCACTACAGATTCTTCCCATTTGTATATCATAGTTACAGTGGAACCCCATTATAACACAATGGTTCAGGTCCAAACAAAATCGGATCGCGAAAAAAGCGGGGTTATGCTAAATCGGGGTCACGACAACAGCATTTTTAAAATGCATGTACAATACCTGTATTTGCAATCATCTTTTTTATTTCTTACAATCATCATTTTATTTTTTAAAAAAGCAACCAAGTGTCTGTTGCCTGAACGCAGCAGGTCGCTGGTGGTGAGTGAAATCCAAAATGCTTCTGAGCTTGAGGAGTTTTCTGTGGTCCACATCCTGGGTCTCCAGCCAATGTAGAGACCAGCCTCGAGGTACTCAATGGCATCAGATACTTTCGGAGTTGGGGCTGGAGACTCCTCATTGTCATCCTCCTGTGGTTTGGGAACCAGGGCTTTAGTAACGTTATGGACGATCGCAAAGTCCATTAGATGCTCATATGTCAGGCATTCATCATCGGCAGAGAACCACTGGTGAAAATCCTCTTTGCTAATTTGAAAAACCCTTTGCACCTCATCCACCTCTTCATCTGTGAAGCCGCAGAATTATTCCTCATTATCATCATCTTCATCTTCCTTGGGGGATTTTCATGATGAAAAGGCTGGACCCAGACCCTTGTTCCAGCACTTTTCCACACACAAGGAGCTGTCTGCTGCCCAGCTCTTCCCACTTAAGTGGGAAGTTTAACTTTCATGCTTTTCAGATAGTCTTCCAGTGTTGTAGATTAATTCATGCCTGTAATTTTGCTTGAATACGGAGATGATCTCCTAATCTAGGGGGTGGATCTTAGATGCAGTGTTCTTTGGGAGGTAAAAAACCCGGATCTTTCTAGGTTGGCAGCTGGCAGGTGGGTAGGACAAATGTTAAGCAAAAGAAGAGCTTTGGGTTCTAGCTTTTGTTACACAAATAAGCACGACAGCAGGGACAAAAGATATGTAAAACCAATCCTTAAAGATTACGCTGGTCATCCAAGCATTGCTGCTATGCATGTACTTAAATGTTGACATGGTGGAAACAGTGGGGTGAGTGAAATTTGCCAATCATGAGCAATTTTTACTTGTGTATTTAATTCTTGTTAACACAAAACTTCACGCAATCTTTGCTTTGTTTGAACCCCTCACGTCGATGGGAGTCATCTTTGCTACACAGTGTGGTCTGGGATCATCTTGTAGCAGAGGCCTGTTTCATCACAGTTGTACACTTGTTCTTCAACATAGCCACCTTCTTCGAAGAGTTTTTAGTTCTACTGGTTATTTGCTGGTGACAGCACTGTTGGCTGAGCAAATTGGTCCAGACACTAACACTTGAGAAATCCCATGATCGCATTTAAACCAGTCTAGCCATCCATTGTGAGCTTTGAACTGTGAGGTTTCTCCATTGATCAGCTGGTCAAAATTCTTGGTTTGAGCTCTGAGAATAGGCCCAGAATTTGAAAGGCCTTCTGAGCACGCTTGAACAAACCACTCATGCAGGCTGACATCTTTGGCTGTCTTCATGCGTTTGGCCTTTAGTCCCACTTCATCCTCAATTTTCTAAAGCAACCTGTGTAATTTATCTTCCAAAGATTTAAAGCAAAATGTTGCTTCAGGTATCCCGAGGTCACGTGCAACTTGGGTTTGACTTTTATTCTTGATTGCATTAAGTGCTTGAAGCTTATCTTTCACTGAAAAAGATTTTTGTCTTCTAACTGTGCATTCCATTTTGATCTTAAAATAATTTCAATTCAGGTAAGAGAGGAAAAAAAGGGGTCCACTGGCTGATCGTGTTATATCTGCATTCACGTTAAATTGGGTCGCGGTGAATCGGGGTTCCACTGTATCTGGATTTTCACTGCTCCTCTCACATAAAACGTAACACTTCAAACTATTTCACAACTATAATGTAGTGAAAATTGTGCTGACTGGCTGCATCACAACCTGGTACGAGGGTAGCAATACCTCTGAGCAGAAAACCCTGCAACAGGTAGTGGACACAGCCCAGTACACCACTGGCAAACCTTTCCCCACCATTGAGACAATCCATATGGAATGCTGCTTTCAGAGAGCAGCAGCAGTCATCAAGAATCCACATCTATTACCATCAGGAAAGAGGTGCCACAAGCCTTGTGCAGTCAGGTTCAGGAACAGTTGCTACCCCTCCACCATCAGAATCCTAAGCAACAGGTTGATTTACAAGATTAGGTGTTACAATCCCTGACATTTCATAATTGATTAGGTTGTTCCTCTCTCATAGAGCTATTACGGTCAGTTGTCTCAATTACAATAATGGAGGATGACCACTAGGGAATATTGTTTGGTATCAGACACATTGTATTCCCTGGTAGCATTGGGTGTTTTGGCCTCTTAAGCACAAGACACCCTCTGTCAAGGCTGATTAGTCCTAGATGTGTGTCCCATATCCGTTTCTCCTTGTGGTCATTTCAAGCCCAGATAGGATCCTTCCTTTTCAGCCAGAGGTAGTGACTGCTCATTTCAGCTGAATTGGAGAGGGATTTAATTGCCTTTCTGAGGGCCTGCCCTGTAATTCCTACTTCCTTCAGAAGATTAGTCATGGATTTGGCAATAAATCCTCTACAACCAAACAAATGGACACAACCTCACTTTCCAGCTTGGCTCTTCTGCTTCTGCGGCAAGATTAAAATAACGTAGTGTCTTCTGTTCTTGTGCCTCATCCATGGTACCCTCCCAAGGGACTGTCGGCTCAATAAAGAAGACAATCTGCCAAGAGTTGGACCAGATCATCAGATTGGGTCTCAGGTTGGTGCTGCTAATTTCCAGTGGAAAGATGAGTCATGGCCGAGTTCTACAAGCAATTTCCAGTCTCTGGCTGTGTTCAGTTGGCCTATATCTCAAAGTGAGGAGTGAGTCATGGCTCATTCCCTCCCAGATGAAAGGTATTGGGCATGGGAAAGTGTCTGGGTTCTGGGCGTTGACCGCTAGACATCTTAGCATTTGATTATGTTGCCATTGACTAACATTGTACTCAACCAATGTGTGCTTAAGGGTAGTAGGAACTGTGTAGAGGGGACATGCTGGGTCCTCTCCCAATCACGGATTTAAGTTTGTGGGAGAGGGCAGGACATCATATGTGGTTCTGATGATAAAGTTTGTTCTATTTGACTCCTTATTCCACAGGCCCTTCCAGGTTAGTCATTTAAATTACTCATTTAAGGACTCTCACTTGCACATGATTTATTACTGATTTTTTTTTTCTGTATTTGCAGTTTGTTTACATTTCTCTTTACACAGGAAAAAGAATTTCAAGGTAGTATGTGATGTCATTCTCTTACAATAAATTTGAACTTAGATCAGAGTGAAACATGATAGGCTGCAGACGCTGTGATTGTAGTAAAAACACCAAAATGCTGGAGGAACTTAGCTGTTTTTTTCAGCATCTTTCAGAGTCAAAGATAATATTGCCAACATTTTGGGCCTGAGCCTTTCTTCAAGGAAAAATCAGGAAATATCAGAAAGTCTCAGAATTCAAACAATGGGGGAGGAATACAGATCAACAAAACGTGTTGATTGGATGTGATAAGGGGATTGGTAGAAATTTATCATTTCTACATATCTTATATTGATTTTCATTTTATTATTTATAACATGGTTATATTGTAATGGCGTGAGATACATCTCAGTGCTACAAAGCACAGAGCAGTTTCTCAGTTCTCTTTGAAAGGGATGTCTATCTTTTATTTAGTCTAATTTGCTTTTTATAGCATGGACGTTTGCTAGCTGAATGCTGGGGAGATTGAAAACAGATTCTTTCAATCTCATCTGCAGGCCAGCATGCCTTCCTCTTTTTCTAAGTCAGTGGCTGCTGCTGGATGGAACCCAAAGTTGGGAAATTATGTTGGCAGTTCCAAAGGCATGTTGAGACATCCAGTTGGGTCTGGAAGCACCAGACCTTCCCATTACTGAGCTCTCCACACAGCTGGGCCTGGATGTCAGATTATGACTTCATTATCGTTGACAGCTTTTACTTCAAAGGCATGATTTTACTTTCACTAGACACTTCACATCAAGTTGGTAACATGCAGGAGAAACTAGAGAAGCTGAAATCTGAAGTTAAACGAGCTGCTAGAGCACACATGAGGTCCTCCATCAGCCAGCTCCCCACCATGACTACCAGCCCCCCCACATCTCCATCGGGCACACAAAACTCAAAACGGTCAACCAGTTTACCTATCTCGGCTGCACCATTTCATCAGATGCAAGGATCGACAATGAGATAGACAACAGACTCGCCAAGGCAAATAGCGCCTTTGGAAGACTACACAAAAGAGTCTGGAAAAACAACCAACTGAAAAACCTCACAAAGATAAGCGTATACAGAGCCGTTGTCATACCCACACTCCTGTTCGGCTCCGAATCATGGGTCCTCTACCGGCACCACCTACGGCTCCTAGAACGCTTCCACCAGCGTTGTCTCCGCTCCATCCTCAACATCCATTGGAGCGCTCACACCCCTAACGTCGAGGTACTCGAGATGGCAGAGGTCGACAGCATCGAGTCCACGCTGCTGAAGATCCAGCTGCGCTGGATGGGTCACGTCTCCAGAATGGAGGACCATCGCCTTCCCAAGATCGTATTATATGGCGAGCTCTCCACTGGCCACCGTGACAGAGGTGCACCAAAGAAAAGGTACAAGGACTGCCTAAAGAAATCTCTTGGTGCCTGCCACATTGACCACCGCCAGTGGGCTGATAACGCCTCAAACCGTGCATCTTGGCGCCTCACAGTTTGGCGGGCAGCAGCCTCCTTTGAAGAAGACCGCAGAGCCCACCTCACTGACAAAAGGCAAAGGAGGAAAAACCCAACACCCAACCCCAACCAACCAATTTTCCCTTGCAACCGCTGCAATCGTGTCTGCCTGTCCCGCATCGGACTGGTCAGCCACAAACGAGCCTGCAGCTGACGTGGACTTTTTACCCCCTCCATAAATCTTCGTCCGCGAAGCCAAGCCAAAGAAAAAGAGCACACATGTCAAACTCTGGCCCGCGGGCCAAATTTGGCCCACAAGATAATTTCAAAAATGTATTAGAGGTGGCCCGCCCTGCAGCGAGAGCCGATGCTGTTTTTTGGTAATGTCACCCCCACCATTCTCCCCCTTCATTGCACATCCTTCCCCATTGTAACACGAGAAATTGTAACACGAGAAGTCTGTCGATGTCATCAGCCGGCAAGCCAGTTGAAAGGCTCCCCGCACAACCAGTCACTTCTCCCACCTGTCGAGCGGTGCGGCGGATGGGCGAGCGTCTGTGATTTCCTGTCGGCGCGACGGGCATGGCAGGCTACGCACGGCCCCCGGGCAGTGCGAGCCCCGCGCGACTGGCACCGGACAGCCCTTCCACAGCGCGAGCGCACTTCTCCCGGTCGTCACGGCCTTCAGCACTTGCACCCGTGCGGACCTCAGGGACGGCTGGTTCGGCCCTGCACGTGAAGAGAGAGATGGTGGCTGTCCGCAAAGGCTGATCGGCAGCGCGCTGGGCCTGAGTGGGTGGGTAAGCAGGGGTGGGCAGAGGGTGTAGGTGAGGAGTAATGGGCAGGGGAAGTTATGGTGGTGCGAGGGGCAGTTAGAGGGAGGGATGAGTAGGAGGGGTGGATAGGGAAGAGGTAAAAGGGGAGGGGCAGGGCGAGGAGGGGAGGGGCAGGGCGAGGAGGCGAGGGGCAGGGCGAGGAGGCGAGGGGCAGGGCGAGGAGGCGAGGGGCAGGGCGAGGAGGCGAGGGGCAGGGCGAGGAGGCGAGGGGCAGGGCGAGGAGGGGAGGGGCAGGGCGAGGAGGGGAGGGGCAGGGCGAGGAGGGGAGGGGCAGGGCGAGGAGGGGAGGGGCAGGGCGAGGAGGGGAGGGGCAGGGCGGGGAGGGGAGGGGCAGGGCGAGGAGGGGAGGGGCAGGGCGAGGAGGGGAGGGGCAGGGCGAGGAGGGGAGGGGCAGGGCGAGGAGGGGAGGGGCAGGGCGAGGAGGGGAGGGGCAGGGCGAGGAGGGGAGGGGCAGGGCGAGGAGGGGAGGGGCAGGGCGAGGAGGGGAGGGGCAGGGCGAGGAGGGGAGGGGCAGGGCGAGGAGGGGAGGGGCAGGGCGAGGAGGGGAGGGGCAGGGCGAGGAGGGGAGGGGCAGGGCGAGGAGGGGAGGGGCAGGGCGAGGAGGGGAGGGGTGATTAGAGGGTGAGAGACGGGTAGAGGGAGGAACAGGTTGAGGGGAGAGGCTGTAGAGGGACGTGTATAGGATGGGGTGGGTAGAGGCAGAGCGAGTGGAGTGAGGGGTGAGTAGGGGTTGGGTAAAGGACTGGTCAGGTAGAGGGATGGTGGGTCGAGGGTGAATAGAGGCCTAGAGCCTGAGGAGTATGCTGAGTCCTGATGCAGGCCAAAATGGACACAGCCTGTGAATGCTGACTACATCTCCACAGGGACCAAATAGGTTTCCCTCAGGTCAAGCAAAGGGTGAACTTGAGCTACCTACTCCTGACCTGTAACATTATCCTCCTAAAGTTATATCCTAAAGTTTAACATTACATATGTTGAAAGAAGAGAAAACATGCAGATGTTGTTGAAAATTTTCAATAAATATTTAGTTCGGCCCTCGACTTAGTCCAAGTTTTTAATTTTGGTCCTCCGTGAATTTGAGTTTGACACCCCTGTGCTAGAGGAACTCAGCAGGTCAAATAGTATCAGTGGGAGAAAATGAATATCCATAGTTTCAACTTGAAATGCTGACAGATCTGCAGATGCTGTGATTCAGTGTAATACAAAAGTGCAGGAGAATCTCAGCAGGTTACACATCGACTATAGGAAGCATAGGGATACAACCAACATTTTAGGCCAGAACCCTTTGTCAAAGTATGGGCAGAACCCGGTCTGAATAAAGAGGGCATGGGTAGAACAGGCTGACAGGTAAAAAGTTATATGTGGATAAGATTGGGAGTGCAGAAGGAAAAAAAAATGCTATGGTGAGGGAATGGAGGGAGAAAGGAGACAGAGGGATTGCAAAAATGATAGGGAAACAAGAGGGACCTTATGGAAACCAGAGAAGTTGATAATGCCCAGATGGAATATTAGGACGAGGCCACAGATAGACATATTGGTGTGGGAATGGGGAGTGGAATTGAAATGTCTGGCCACTGGGAGGGTCCTGTTATCACAGCACTCAACTAACACAGGTACTCAATTAAACAGTCTCTCCAATGTCGAGGAGGCCACCACGGGAGCACTGGATGTAGTAGATGACTCCTGATAAGAGGTGAAAGGTTTCTTCCCTTGGAAGGACTGTTTGGAGCCCTAAATGGTGGGAAGGGAAGAGATGTGGGAGCGAGTGTACCAATTCCTGCCGTCACGGGTAGATGCCAAGCAAAGGGGCCAATGAGTGGGCGATTGGGCGAGGGACTGGCGGAGGGAGCGTCCATGCAGAAAGTGAGTGAGGAAACCGTGTCTGAAACGTTGGTTGTTTTCCATCTGCTTTCTCCAGGAGCTGCGTGACCTGCTGAGGTTCTCCAGCAACCTGGTCCATACACGAGGTAATTAATGGACGGATGGAAAGGTCACCTCAAGGTGTACGCTTGTAATAAACTTTACAATACTGTTTCAGATTAGAAACAAGTGAGGAGAAGGCAACAGGGGCCGGACCCAGCGACGCATCGCCGGCCCGGGCTTCCTGTTGGCACCGCGCCACCCAGCCAACCTTCAGCCGCGGCCTCTGCACTCAGCGTCATCCGGCCGGAGCAGGGAGACAGCGAGCGTGGCCCGCAGCCGTCACTTACCCCGGGGCAGTCCTCAGATGGCAGCTTCTCCAGCAGACGCGCCATCTTTACCGGGATCCGGGGGGCCAGACCAGCACGCCCGGCCACGCGGCACTTCCAACCCGCGCGCGCACGCGCGCTCTTACCGCAGGGTCACGCGGACGAGCCCCGCGCACGCCGGGTTGCCGATTTTGTCGCTTCACTTCAGCACCTTATCTGCAAGTAACGGGCACGCCAAGACGCCGTTCCATGTGCACTACAATCTGCTGGCATCTTATTCATTACTTGCAAGCGTTTGTAAGGTACTCCCATCACTTGTCAGGGTCAAAGTTGGCAGCAGTAACATCTGAACAGAGTGCAACATGTTGATGGAAACCATCACTAAACTATGCAGCAGGAGAACAGAAATTGGAGATTGTTGTCTTCATTCTCACATCCCACCTCTCTTGGTCCCACAGTTCTTCTTCCCCTCCCTCAATGGACCAGTGAAATCAACATGAATCCAGTCACATAATAACATTGTAATGTGGGGCTGGAAGGAACCATTTTTAATTTGAATAAAGAACTAACAAGGCACAACACTTCTCATGTGAGTGTATTTTTTAAAGAAAGAATACACAACACCAATAATTTATTTGTGCATGTTAAGTAACCTCTCCACTCTGTTCCTCTATATTTTCATTATTGGACCCAAATCTTGGAATTCTTACAGTTCTTTGAAAGTATCTTCCCTAGAAGGACTGTAACAGGTTAGGAAAAAAATTCAATGTTATCTTTTCAAGGAAAATTAAGGATAAAATGTACTCAGGTCTTGTCAGTAATGCTGAGATTCCTTCCCCAATCCCTATGTGGAAAAAAAAATTGAAAGTTAACCTAAGTATGGTATCTACAATGAGAGACAGAAAAATAGCCTGTAACCAGGATAGGACAAAAGGATAGCATTTGAGAAGACCTAGATGAATACTTTTGCAGGAACAGAATGGAGAGAAGTTAATTTACATGCAGAAATAAATGAATGGTCCCTTTCATTTATGATGCATCCACAAGTTGATATACTCTTAATGAATGATGAAGCATGCTCAAAGCAACCCACTTCTATGTAGTTCCCATAATTTTAAACTGTAGCTGTGACTGGAATAGCTGAAAGATTTTAGCATGTGTAACTATATTGTAGTGCAGTCATTTTCAACCATTTTTGGCTATGGCCCCTAAGGACACTCCTCAAAGTTTAAAGGCCTCCTTCCCTATGAAGTAGTCAGGTTTTCATTTCTTTCATACTTCTCTCCTACTGACTTCATAAAAAAACATTAAAAATATTTACATGAGCAAGTGAAAAGAAAACAAAGCTTTTACTTAAATGTGTTGTAGCCCCCGGGGCGTGGGAGGTGAAGGGAGGGGGTGGTATAGGGGCCCCATTGAGAATGGTTGCTATAGTGCATCTCGCTCTTCTTTTCAACTAAACCCACATCTGTAAAATCTACAACATAGGAACATAGGATAATATTTTTTAAACTGAATTTCATGACCTTGTAGCAGCCCGCAAACCGAGTCGCAACCTGACTCACAAAATGGTCGGCAAATGTGGCGATCGTGAGGGACCTGCAGGGACCAACAGCCATTGTCCCACATGACCTCACGCACGATGGGCAACGGAGAGAACGCCAACCAGTCGGAGGCTAGCGCTGCAATGACGTAACTCCTAACGTCAGAGCCAGGGAGTGAATATAAACAAAGCTGGCAGAGCAATAAATCAATCTTTGACCTCAATTCAATTGTGTGTGTGTGTGTGTGTGTGTGTGTGTGTGTGTGTGTGCTTCTTACTCCACATTCGCGTAGTATACACGCCACATTGATGACTGCAACAGGTCCAACCAGCAGATGACGGACCAAGAAGCTCTCCACATGGCCTCGCTCAAGCTGCCAACGTTCTGGGCATCACAGCCACACGTGTGGTTCCAACAGGCCAAGGCCCAGTTCTACCTTTGACAGATCGCCACTACTATGTAGTAAACTTGCTCAACCAGGACATGGCAGCGAGGGTCGTCAATTTCCTACGACAGCCTCTGGAGCAAGGTAAATACGGTGCCCTCAAAGAGCTACTAACCTGCACTTTTGGGCTATCACAGTGCAAGCGGAACACCCATCTACTGCACTTGAATGGTTTGGGGACAGGGCCCCATCCACCCTCATGAGCAAGATGCTTGCAGTCACCAAGGGGCACAAGCCTTGCCTGCTCTTCGAGCAGATTTTTTTGGAGCAGCTGTCTGAGGATATCTGACTCCTGCTTGCCAAAGAAGACTTCAGCGACCTGAGGAAAGTTGCAGCCTGGGCGGACGTGCTCTGGAGAGCGAAGATAGAAAAGAAGGCCTCGGTGGTACAGATTGCCAAGCACCAACCCAGCTGACAACAAGGTCACAGCAGACAGAGAGAGAAGTGGATCCCCCACCCAGCCATACTGTTATTACCATCAACAATGAGGTGCAGGGGCCTGTCAATGCCGGCCTCTCTGCATGTTTCTGGGAAATGCCATCGTTATGGCTGTGGCAGTTGGCTAACATGATAGCCTCCTGCACATGTGGGACTCTCTGTCGGGAAGGCAATTCCTGATGGACACCGGTGCCAAAATAAGTGTCCTTCCCCCACCCCCACCCCCACAGCCTACGACACCTGAACACTAAGCCAGGCCCAGCATTGAGGGCAGCGAACAGCACCTCTATAGAAACTTACAGCACCCACCCTGTCCCCCTATGTTTTGCTAGCCACCAGTTTAAGTGGACTTTTACCATCGCAGCATTGGCATAACCACTCATGGAAGCTGATTTACTGCTCATGGAAGCCTGCTGGTAGGCTCGAAAGGGCGGCATTTGGTGCAAGCCAGAACTTTTCAAATGATGGCCCCTGGAGAAGACAGACTACTGACCCCCCCCCCCCCCCCCCCCCACCTCGACTTCGTCATGCCGTCAGACAACGCCTACACACGCATCCTGGCAGAATTCTCTGCAATCGTGGCACCACAATTCTCCTCCACAGAACTAAAGCATGGGGTAAGGTACCACATCCTCACTGAGGGCCTCCTGCTCCAAGCCAGGGTGCATCACCTTTCCCATGAAAACTTTGCCAGTGCCAAAGAGGAATTTAAGAAAATGGAAGAGTTGGGGATAGTGCAGTGGTTGGACAGCCCCTGAGCCTTCCCCTGCATATGGTCCTGAAGGCATTAGGAGGGTGGAGGCTGTGTAGTGATTACTGACACCTCAATGAGGCCACCGAACAGATACCCCATGTCCCATATCCAAGACTTTACCACCAACTTACAAGGAGCACAGGTAATTTCAAAGGTCAATTTAATCTGGTTTTATCATCAAATCCAAGTGCACCCCAAGGACATACCCAAACTGCCATAATCACCCCCTTCAGTCTGTTCGAATTCATGAGGATGTTCTTCAGACATAAGAATATTGCTCAGACTTCTCAGCAGCTCATGGACATGGTGGGCTGGGACCTTCCATTCACATTCATCTACCTGGACGATATCCTTATTGCCAGCCACAACCATTCAGAGGACATGGCCCACCTCAGATGACTATTCACCTGTCTGCAGGAGTTTTGGTTGACCATTAACCCCGCCAAGTGTCAGTTCGAGCGGGAAACAATTGACTTCCTGAAGCATCTGATTGACAAGTATAGGGCGAAACCACTGACCGAGAAGGTGAAAGTCGATCAACGGTTCACAAAACCTCGCACCGTGAAGGGGCTGCAGGAGTTCGCTGGTATGATCCACTTCTACCATCAATTCATACCGGCAGTAGCTCGGATAATGCACCCCTTTTTCAGGCTCATGGCGAGGAAAAATAAAGACATTGCCTGGGATGGAGAGGTCTCAGATGTATTCCAGAAGGTGAAGAATGCTCTGGCCAATGCCAGCCTTCTGGTTCACCCCAGGGCGGAGGCACCAAATGTCCTCACAGTAGACCCCTCCAGCACAGCGGTGGTCAGAGAGGTCCTTGAACAGCTGATCAATGGGCAATGGTAGCACTTGGCCTTTTTTAGCAGGCATCACCAGCCACTTGAACTTAAATACAGTGCCTTTGACTGGGAGCTATTGGTGCTGTTCCTGGTGGTCAGGCAATTCTGATACTTTCTCAAAGGCAGACAATTTAAGGTCTGATTCGTGGTAGGCCAGGCAGCAGAAGCACTTTTCTTATGTGTCCGAATTCACTACGGACATCCAGCACATTGCTGGCAAGAGCAACATGGTGGCCGATGCACTGTCCTATCCCACCCTTGAGTCCGTCCACCCCCTATTCAGCCCCAGCCAGAGCACAACACAACAACCCTGAGATCCTAGCATACAGAATGGCAGTTTCTGGGCTATGGATAGAGGATGTTGTCATCGCCCCTGGCAACCAGACGCTCCTCTGCAATGTCTCCACCGGCAAACCCCACCCCATTGTTTCAGCAGCAGGACACCGCAGGTTTCAACACAGTGCACAACTTGGTGCATTCAGCCATCAGAACCACAGTAAAGATGGTGACCAGCAGGTTCGACTGGCATGGGCTCTGCAAACCGATCAGTCAATGGGCCAAGACCTGTATGTTCTGCCAGGCGTCCAAGATACAAACTCACACAAAAGCACCTCCCCAGACTTTTGAGCCAGCGCAGCATAGGTTCAACCACATTGACATCATTGGCCTGCTACTGATTTCCTGTGGGGCGGGATACCTCCTCACTATGGTAGACTGCTTCATGAGGTGGCCAGAGGCAGACCCGATGGCCAACATGAGCATTGAGATCTGCGCCAGGGCACTAATCAACACCTGGGAGTCCAAGTTCGGAGTCCCGGAACATCTCAACTCTGACAGGGGAGCACACTTTACCTTGGGGCTCTGGGCAACACTCGCCAAACTGTTGGGAACCAAACTTCATACCAGAGCATATCACCTGCAGGCCAATGGGTTGGTGGAGCGGTTCCAAAGACACCTAAAAGCAGTCCTGATGGCCCAGAAGCTCAAGGGGCCCAACTGGGCAGAAGAACTGCCTTGGGTCCTACTGGGTATACGCATCATGCCGAAAGAGGACTTTAATGCCTCCACAGCAGAAATGGTCATGTATAATATACAAAATATATATATGCACTGAAAATCTTACTTTCTTCAGCTGAATGAGCTTGGATTAGCATGTGGAATTATGACCATTAGTGGAACTTGGTTGCAGGAGGGGCAGGACTGGCAGGTCAGTCTTCCAGACTTCCATTGCTTTAGAAGTGATAGTACAGGGGGATGAAAGGGGAAGAAGTGGCATTTTTCATCAGGGAAAATATCACAGCTCTGTTCAGGCAGGATGGACTAGAGGGCTCATCTACTGAGGCTATATGGGTGGAGCTGAGGAATGGGAAATGTATGACCACATTCATGAGGTTGTATCATAGACCACCCAAAAGTTAACCAGAATTGGAGGAGCAAATCTGTAGAGAGATAGCAGACAGTTGCAGAAAGGATAAGGCTGTGGTAGTAGGGGATATAAATTTTCCACATATTGACTGGACTCAAAAACTGTAAAAGGGTTGGATGGCTTGGAGTTTGTTAAATGTGTTAAGGAAAGTTTTTTAAATCAATATATAGAGGTACCAAGTAGAGAGAATGCAATACTTGATCTCCTATTATGGAATGTGACAGGATAGGTGAAAGAAGTATGTGTAGGGAACATTTTTGGTCCAGTGATCATGATGCCATTAGTTTCAATTTAATTGTGGAGAGGGGGCATGGCCATGCGATAGACCTAGGTAGAAGTGGGTTGGAAGAGCTCTCCATGAAAATTGATTAAAACAGTGGTTCTCAACCTTTTTCTTTCCACTCACATACCACTTTAATTATTCCCTATCCCATAGGTGCTCTGTGATTAGTAAGGGATTGCTTAAGGTGGGTATGAGGGTGGAAAGAAAAAGGTTGAAAACCACTGCTTGAATCATACCTAATTGGCTTGTTATGTACATGGTTTCATAACTCCAAAGGAAATGGGCCAATGACAATTTTTCTCAATCAAAATATTTCAGTAACAATTGAGTCAAGAGCAGTGAATCTCAACCTTCCCTTCCCAATCTCATACCACCTTAAGCAATCCCTTACTAATCACAGAACAATAAGGTATGTGAGTGGAAAGAAAAAGGTTGAGAACCACTGGATTAAAATGAGAGTTCAAATTGATCAAATTTTTAAAAAATTGTGCTAAAACAAAAAAATTATGACCCTCAAAAAAAAAATGAAGAAGCTAAAAGTTGCCAAAATCATCGACAGAAAGTCTACAAGGGAGTGGTGAAGAAGGTGCCTCCATGATGTCAGAAGAAACCCAAAGATGGGGGGGGGGTCAACTGAAGACCTTCAAAAAGGGCTGGAAAAGACTGAGATTTTGAATGGATGATTCTCTAAAGTTGAAAATGTACTGAGGGTGGCAGAAAAAATAGTAATGATGTCGACGGCAATCGAAAACCTAACAACTCAAGTGGGCAAGGTTGAAATTAACCTGATAACAACCCATGACATACTAAAGATCCTGGCGGAAAACGCAAAGAAATAGAAACTGGATAAACACTGCTGCTAAATAAAAAATGACCATATGGAAAACATAAGTAAAAGAAATAATGTCTGAATCGTTGGATTAAAAGAAGGGACTGAAGGAATGACCCAACAGATGTTGGGAGCAGGAAGATTCAAGGAGAGCCTGCTTGTGGAGAGAGTTCACTGGATGTTTATCCCCAGAAAACAGGAGGATCTAAGTCCACAACCAGTCCTGGTAAGATTTTTAAGTTTCTGGGTTTGGGAGGTTACATTAAAAGCAGCAGCTGAATATGCCAGCAAAAACAATGGCCCAATTGAGTCAGAAAGTGGAGAAATGCTATTCTTTCAAGATTTAAGTGTGAACTTATTTAAACAAAGAAAATAATTTGGTGGCATTGAGAACACGGAACATAAAGTACTCGATGCTAAACCCAGTGACACTGAGGATCAATGTGTCAGAAGATTTTATAAATCCGCAAAGGAGGTAGAGAAATTTCTACAGGAACTATAAGGATTGAACCAAGAATGGATTTCAGAAAGAAGAACAGGAAAAAGATAAAGTGAACTGTAAATGTTGAAGTCTGGATAAAAGTAAAAAGAGAGATATATTTTGAATCGTTTTGAGCAGTTAACTAAAGTAATATGGAAATGCGTATGGGAGAGCTCAAAACCAAGTTTAATATTTAGGAAACTAGTAGCAAGGCAGATACTCCAGTATAAAGGGGGGTGGGGGTCAATGGCACTGGAGAAGAAGAGTTCTTTTTCAAAATGAACATCAAAAATTGGAAAAAAAAGATTAGGTAGGAGATGGTGCATCTTCATTTAATTCCAAGGCTAGAGCAATAGCAATTTTTTTAAAATAAAAACTTCCAGTTAAAATGCAAAATATTATTTCAGATACAGTAGGTAGATATATAAAGGTACATTGTCAAGTTTTTTTCTGAATTTTAGACTTTTTTGAATATAAACGCACCAAATATAGATGATGAGAAATTTGTGCAAGAAACATTTTTTAATTTAGCAAATACTAATGAAAAGCATTAGAGATTTTAAATTTTGTTTTGACCCATTATTGGCTAGATCTGGGAGAAATGTTATTAAAAGTAAAGCTGCCAAAGTTACACTGTCAATAATGAAAAAGATGAGATTAATATTGTATGGAGGAAAATTCATCCAATAGAAAGACATTAATAATTTTATTCAAAAATACATAATTCTTATGCTAGAATTGATTTTTTTCTTAATATCAGCACAATTGCTAGGAAGAATAAAAAGAGTAGAGTATAAAGCAAGAATTTTTTTCAGATCATTCACTTTTATTTTTAGCAATGTCAATAGAAGATAGAGAGAAATCAGTTTACAGATGGAGATTTAATTTTATATTGTTAAAAAGGAAGTTTTTTGTGAGTTTATGGAAAAGCAAATATGGATATTTTTTGACATTAATTCTAATTCAGTAATGAATACATTTTTTATGGGATGCAATGAAAGCATATTTAAGAGGTCAAATAATGTTCTATATCTAAGATTTTAAATTATTTGCAAGTAGAGCAACTTGTGAAAGAAATAATAGTTAGAAAAAATGTACATATACAATCAAATGAAGAAAAAAAGAATGTTGTTAAATAAGAAATTATTTAAACATAAAATAGAATGATATAATGAGAATTAAGCAAAGATATTATGTTAGGAGAGCACATAAGGATATTTCATGGCAATTAAAAACAGAACAAGTTTCTAAGACAATTATAGCAACTAAGAAAGAATCAAATCAGATAACTTATAAATCAAAATAAATAAATGAAAATTAAAAGTTTTATGGAAGTCTACATCAGTCAGAATGATTAAATAATTATAAAAAAAGAAGAATTTTTGTCTCAACTAAATTTTCCAAAATTAAATATGGAAGGTCAAAAAGTATTGGATACTCCACTTACTCGAAAGGGGGTTTAAGAAGCATTAGGTTCTTTACAAAATAATAAGTCTCTGGGAGAAGATGGCTTTCCCCCTAATTTTATAAAGCATTTAAAGATTTATTAATTCCTCCATTTATGGAAGTATTAGAACAGGTGGGAAAGACAAATGATTTACCAGAATCATTAAAAAACAGTAATAATAACAGTGATCCCAAAAAAAGGGAAAGATCCTTTTAGATTATCATCATATAGACCTATACATTGTTAAATGCAGATTATAAAATAATATCTAAAATGTTAGCAAATAGAATAGTGAAATATTTACCTAAATAAATAAATATTGATGATTTGTTTAAAATAAGTAAATTAGCAGATAATGTAATAAAGTTAATGAGTATAATACTTTTAGCACAGTTAAGAGAGTTACCTAATGTGGTAGTTACTTTAGACACTGAAAAAGCATTTGATAGACTTTATTCAAAGTTTTATATAAAATTGGAATAACACCTATATTTAAAGATTGGGTCAGAGCTCTATATAGTAAACCTGAAGTGAAAGTGGTAACAAAGGGGCTAATATTGGAATCTTTTTCATTGAATAGATCAAGTAGACATGGATGTCCATTGTCACCTTTATTTATTTTAGCAATAGAATCTTTGGCAGAATTAATTAGACTTGATAAAGATATTAAAGGTTTTAAAGTACACAGGAAAGAGCACAAGACTTGACTATAAAATAAACTGTGATAAAATTGAAATAATGCCTATAGTAAAGGAAGATTATGAGCAGTGTAAAAAGGAAAGCCAATGTAAGTGGCAGATAGAGATGCAATTAAATATTTAGGTTCTAGCAGCAGCTGGGGACGGGGTCTCACTTTTGAATTGTCCCTGTAATGCCAGCCAACCACGACTCCCAGGGGCCAGCCCTGAGATGGCACTGGACCCCCTCCACCTCAGGGACGAAGCCCACAGGCTGAGAAATGTGTCGGGAACATCATGACATCACTTCTAGAAGCTCTGTGATTTCGGACTTACCATCAATCCAGGCAAGTATGACTTCAGTAAAGAGACCATTGACATTTTAGGACACAGAGTCATAATCTGCTGGAGCAACCCCAATGGAAACTAAAGTGGCAGTCATCTGGAACTTCCCATGGCACTCCACCATCAAGGGTGTACAAGAGTTTTTAGCCACAGTGAACTTTTACCACCATTTTATCCCCATGGCTGCCAAGATACTATGCTCACTTTTCCACCTATTGACTGGCAAACACTGTTACATGGAATCCTGAGGCAAAAACGGCATTCCAGGAAGGTAAAGAGGCACTATCCAAAGCAGCTATGCTAGCACACCCATGCATGAATGCCCCGCTGGCACTGACATCGGATGCCTCCAACACAACAATAGGAGCAGTCCTCAAACAGCGAGTCAATGGCCACTGGCAGTCTTTTTCAACTGCCATCTACGTATCCCCAAACTTAAAAACAACACCTTCAATCTGTTGGCACTTTACATGGCCGTGAAGCACTTCTGCCATTTCCTGGATGGATGGCAGTTCATTGCATTCACCAACCACAAAACCCCCAATGTCACCCCATCGAAAGAAACAGTCCCATGGACGACGAGACAACAACAACATGTCTTTTGTCTCAGAGATCATCTCGGATATTTAGCATGTCAGGGAAAAACAACATCATTGCAGACACCCTCTCCAGACCTGAGATCAGATCCACCACGGGGGACCTGGTCTTGAACGCTTTGGCCAAGGCCAAGCAAGATGATGTGGAGGTGCAAACTTCCCGGACTGCAGTCACAGGCCTTCAGCTGCATGAAACAGAAATGGGCCCAGACAGGACTACACTACTCTGTGATGTTTCCACAGGAAGAGCCCGGCCCCTCATACCCACGTCGTGGTAGAAAAGACTTTACGATCATGTACATGGACTGTCACACCCCTCGATACACACTACAGTCAAACTTATAGCATCCAAATATTTCTGCCATGGGTTGAAAAAACAGGTCTCTCAGTGGGCAAAGACTTGCCTGGCTTGTCAAATGGCCAGTCTAAAAGCACACCATGGGCCCAGTGCAGCATTTCCCGCCCACCACCCAGAGGTTCCAACACATCCACATCAACATCATTGGACCTCTGCCCATGTCGCGTGGCTGCAAATACATTCGATCGATTCATCTGCTGGCCAGAAGCTGCACCCATAATTGACATAACAACTAAGACATGTGCCAAGACATTTTTATCTACTTGGGTGACACGTTTTGGGCTACCTGTGCATATCACCTCCGACAGAGGCTCACAGTTTACTTCCGTACTTTGGGCTGCACTGTCATGCCTCTGTGGCACATGACTCCATTTCTTCAGGTCCTACCACCCGCAATCCAACAGGTTAGTAGAGTGCTTTCACAGGCACCTGAAGCAGGCTCTGCGAGCTCATCTCACAGGCCCGCAATGGTTGGGTGCTCTGCCCTAGGTGATGCTGGGAATATGGACTACTCCAAAAGAGGACTTGCAGGCTTCATCAGCTGAGCTGGTTTATGGCACTTCCATGTTAGTGTCAGTCAACATTCCACCCCCGCCCTTTGGTGGTGATACCACGGCATCGGAAGAACTCCAACGCTTGTGCCATCATCTGGGGGAATTGGACCCAGTCCCAGCCACAAGACATAGTTCATCACCCACGCACATGCTGGTAGATCTTGACTCAGCGCCTTTTGTGTATGTATGCTGCTCAACACAGGGGACACAGCTACAGCATTTTGGACTGTACAAAGTGCTAAAAAAACAATGGCTACACCCTTCTGTTGGACAGTGGGGGAAAACACGATCTGTATACAAGGGACCGGCTGAAATCTGCCCATGTGGACACTGCCGAGCCAGTGGCATTTTCACGGCCGAGTCACAGTGGTTGCCCCCCAAAAAAAACCTAAGACTCAGACTATCATATTGAAGGACATTTCTGGGGGGGGTGGGGATGGTACAGTAACAGCAGCTTTCAAGTCATCCCTGTAATGCTGGCCGACCAAGAGACCCAGGGGCCCGCGCGAGATGGCACTGGACCACCTCCACCTCGGGGACGAAGCCTGCAGATTGAGAAATGCATCGGGGGTGTCATGACGTCACTCCCAGTTTCAGAACAAATGAACTTGAAGTGATTTAAAACTGATCATAAAAAGAGATTAAAGCAGTTCTTTGCTGATTACAATGTGAGTCAGTGTTTTCCTTTGCAGCTCTGCCTTAGAAGGTGCCACATAGGTATTAAAATTGATAATAATTTATTTAAATTGAATTATACATAATTGCTTAAGAAAGCAGAAGAAGATTTATGGAAATGGAAGGAACTACCTATAACATTAATAGGAAATGTAAATAAAAAAAAATGAATATATTCCCTAGAATACGGTATTTATTTCCAACACTACCTATCAAAATTTTAAGAACTAAGGAAATTTATTTGGAAGGGGAAAATTGCAAGAGTTGCATTATAAAAATTAACATAGACATTTGAATTAGGAGAACTACAGTTACCAAATTTAATTTTTTTTTATAGTGAAGCACAATTCAGGTTTATCTCTACTTTTTTACAAGAAGGAGAGAACCAGCATGGATTATAGAAATGAATAAAATAGGAGAAGATAAGTCAAAGAATTTTATATATAAATGGAATTATAAGTTTTTTTTATTGGAAATAGAGATATTCCTTTAACATAACATAACATAACATAACATAACAATTACAGCACGGAAACAGGCCATTAGGCCCTTCTAGTCCGCACCGAACCAAACACCCCTTTCTAGTCCCACCTCCCTGCACAATGCCCATAACCCTCCATCTTCTTCTCATCCATATACCTGTCCAACCTTTTCTTAAATAATACAATTGACTCCGCCGCCACTATTTCTCCCGGAAGATGATTCCACACAGCTACCACTCTCTGAGTAAAGAAGTTCCCCCTCATGTTACCTCTAAACCTCTGCCCCTTAATTCTTAACTCATGTCCTCTTGTTTTAATCTTTCCTCCTCTTAACGGAAATAGTCTATCCACATCCATTCTGTCTATCCCTTTCATAATCTTAAATACTTCTATCAAATCCCCTCTCAACCTTCTACGCTCCAAAGAATAAAGACCCAATCTGTCCAATCTCTCCCCATACTCCAGATGCTTAAACCCAGGCAACATTCTGGTAAACCTTCTCTGCACTCTCTCCACTCTGTTTATATCCTTCCTATAATTAGGCGACCAGAACTGCACACAGACCTCCAAATTAGGCCGCACCAACGTCTTATACAATCTCAACATCACCTCCCAACTCCTATATTCCATGCAATGATTGATAAAGGCCAGCATACTAAAAGCCTTCTTCACCACCCTATTCACGTGAGTTTCTACCTTCATGGAACGATGTACCGTTACTCCTAAATCTTTCTGCTCTTCTGTATTCCTCAATGCTCTCCCATTTACCACATATGTCCTATTCTGATTCTTCTTACCAAAATGAAGCACCTCACACTTATCAGCATTAAATTCCATCTGCCATTTTTCAGCCCACTTTTCTAAGCAGCCCAAATCCCTCTGCAATCCTTGAAAACCTTCTTCATTATCCACTATTCCACCTATCTTAGTATCGTCTGCATATTTACTAATCCAATTCACCACCCCATCATCTAGATCATTAATGTATATAACGAACAACAATGGGCCCAATACAGATCCTTGAGGCACACCACTGGTCACCGGCCTCCAACCTGACAGACAATTATCCACTACCACTCTCTGGCCTCTCCCTTTCAGCCAATGTTCAATCCATTTGACTATCTTAAAATTTATACCTAAAGACTGCACCTTCCTAAATAACCTTCCATGTGGTACCTTATCGAAGGCCTTACTGAAGTCCATATAGACAACATCCACTGCGCTACCCTCATCCACATTCCTAGTCACCTCTTCAAAAAATTCAAACAGATTGGTCAAACATGACCTTCCTCCCACAAATCCATGTTGAGTGCTCCTGATCAGACCCTGTCTATCCAGATGTTTATAAGTACTATCTCTAAGAATTTTCTCCATTAATTTACCTACCACAGACGTCAAACTTACAGGCCGATAGTTGCCAGGCTTCCTTCTTGAACCCTTTTTAAATAACGGAACCACATGCGCAATGCGCCAATCCTCCGGCACTATCCCCATATCTAATGACATTTGGAAAATTACCGCCAGAGCCTCTGCTATTTCCTCCTTCACTTCTCTCAATGTCCTGGGGAAGATCCCGTCTGGTCCCGGAGACTTATCCACCTTTATATTCTTCAAAAGCCTTAAAACTACACCTTTTGTAATCTCTATATTCCCCATATTTACCCAATTTGTTTTTTTTATCCCACATCTCCCAATATCCTTCTCCTTAGTGAATACCGAAGAAAAGAAACTGTTCAATATCTCCCCCATTTCTCTAGGCTCCACACACTGTTTTCCACTCTGATTTTCTAAGGGACCAATTTTGTCTCTAGCTTTCCTCTTACCATTAACATATTTGTAGAACTCTTTTGGATTAGTTTTCACCCTGCTTGCCATAGTTTTCTCGTACCTTCTTTTAGCTTTTCTAATTCCTCTCTTAAGATTCCTCTTACATTCAATGTATCTTTCAAACATCTCCTTAACTCCATGCTTCTTATATCTAATGTACGCCTCCCTTTTTCTTCGAACCAAGTTTCCAATATTCCTTGAAAACCACAGCTTTCTCAAACCTTTTGCCCCTCCTTTTAACCTAACAGGAACATAAAGCTTTTGCACTCTCAAAATCTGATCTTTAAAAGACTTCCATCTCTCTACTACATCCTGCCCATAAAACAAATTGTCCCAATGCACACCCTGCAAGTCCTTTCGCATCTTCTCAAATCTAGCTTTTCCCCAATCAAAAACCTCAATCCTTGGCCCTGATTTCTCTCTTTCCATAATGACATTGAAGCTGATGGCATTATGATCACTGGACCCGAAGTGCTCGCCAACACTAACCTCCGTCACTTGACCCATCCCATTTGCCAACAGTAGATCTAACACTGCTCCTTCTCTGGTCGGCACCTCTACGTATTGTTGTAAAAAACTATCTTGCACACATTTCACAAACTCTAACCCATCCAGTCCTTTCACAGAATGTGTTTCCCAATCTATATGTGGAAAATTAAAATCTCCCATAATTACAACCCTGTGCTTATCACAAATATCTACTATCTCCCTACAGATTTGCTCCTCTAGGTCTCGGTCCCCTCCGGGTGGTCTATAATACACCCCTACAAGTGTAACCTCTCCTTTCCTACTCCTCAGTTCCACCCAAATAGCCTCCGTGGATGTGCCCTCTAATCTATCCTTCCTAGGCACCGCTGTAATATTTTCCCTGACAAGCAATGCAACCCCACCTCCTCTTGCCCCTCCGACTCTATCATACCTAAAACAACGAAACCCAGGGATATTCAGTTGCCAATCACATCCCTCCTGCAACCATGTCTCACTAATCGCTACCACATCATACTTCCAAGTATCAATCCACACCTTCAGCTCATCCACCTTTTTTACAATACTCCTGGCATTAAAATATATGAATTTCAGGGATTTCCCAATTTTTAATCCCTGTTTTCCCTCATCTTTAAGAACAACATTATTTACTTTTCCTGCCAATTGCCCTTCATCTTCTTCCAGAGCATTTCCCTTCTCTATCACCTGCCCATCCATATTCAAATACTTACTACAAACTTTCTTTGTTTGCATTCTAACCTTCTCCTTACTGCTCTGTACTATTTTGTTCCCTCCCCCCAACCATTCTAGTTTAAAGGATCCTGAGTAGCCCTAGCAAATACCTCTGCCAGGATTCTGGTCCCCCTGGGATTTAAGTGTAACCCGTCCTTACTGTACAGGTCACATCTCCCCCAAAAAAGGTCCCAGTTATCCAGAAACTTAAAACCCTGCCCCTTACTCCACCCCTTCAGCCACGTGTTAATCCTCCACCTCATTCTATTTCTATTCACACTGTCACGTGGCACAGGGAGTAATCCAGAGATTACCCCCTTTCCGGTCCTTCTTTTTAACTCCCTACCAAACTGCCTGTACTCACTTTTTAGGACCTCTTCTCTAATTCTCCCTATGTCATTGGTACCTACATGTACCACGACCTCTGGCTCCTGTCCCTCCCACTTTAGGATATCTGGGACACGAGCAGCAACATCTCGGACCCTGGCACCAGGGAGGCAAACCACCATCCGGTTCTCCTTGCTGCGTCCGCAGAATCCCCTATCCGTCCTCTTAACTATGGAGTCTCCTACCACAATTGCCCTCCTCTTCCTTTCCCTCCCTTTCTGAGCTACAGGGGCCGACCTCGTGCCGGAGGCACAGCCACTGTCACTCCCCCCCAACCTTGATGTCCCCCTCAACAGTGCTCAAAGAGGCGTACTTATTGCTGAGGGTTACATTCACAGGGCTCGTCTCTGGCACCTTACGTTCTTTTGTCCCTCTCCTAACAGTTACCCACCTTTCATCCTCCCGTGGACCTGGTGTGACCACCTGGCTGTAACTCCTGTCTATGACTACCTCTGTTTCCCTAACCAGCCTGAGGTCATCGAGCTGCAGCTCTAGTTCCCTAACACGGTCCCTGACAATCTGCAGCTCGACACACCTAGTGCAGATATGGACATCCGGGAGTCTGGAAGACTCCAGGACCTCCCACATCCGGCACTCCCGACAACACACAGCCTTAACACTCATCCCTTACCCCAATGAAGAAGTAATGAAGACTATCTGAGCTTTCTCTCCGCCTGCTTTCGCCGAAGCCTGATGAGCCAAAGCCGGGAAGTCCCACTCCTTCACTGGGCCACTCACTCGCTGGGCCGCTCGCTGTCCCTCTTATTTATTGGCCTTTTACCAATTAACCCCTTCACACTCTCCTGTACGCTGGCTCGACCAATGGCCGCCTCCGACGCCGACTCCTCCCCGCAGACCCTGGTAAGAGACTTTTTAAAAAGTTTTCTTACCTGCCCCGGACTCTTTTCTTTTCTGTTAAAACATTTCTCTAAAATATGGAATAAAATACATTTAGAAATGGGAATAAGAAATTTTCAGATACCAGAAATAATATTGAGTCAGAATCAACTTATTGCTTTTACAATAAATAACAAACTTTTTTTGAATAATTTATTTAAAATGTTAAGCCACATTAAATTCAAATATATTCAAATATAATAATTCATATACAAAAACCAATGTGGTATATACCAAATCCCTACTCCCTCTCATCCACCCCAATACTCCTCCCTCCAATCACTCCCCAAAGTTAGAAAAAAGAAAGGAGATACACCCATCAATAACATAATTAAATGCCACACAATAAAACAGTCACAATGTGCCGAAGAAAGTTCAAATCTTTAAACCCATATAATCCAAGTAAGGGCTCTACATTAACCAATAAAAAGATAATTATCACATAAATTATCCATTATCTTTTCTAATTGAATACATGATCTCAATTCCATATGCCATCGGCGCAAACTTAAATCAATTTCATTTTTCCATGTAATCGCTATACATTTTCTCGCTACAGCCAAGGCTAATCTCTAAAACATAATTTGATAACTACTTAATCTCAATTTCATTACTTAATAAAAATAATGTTGGTTCCATCAAATAACAAACTTTTTGATATCTGGTTTAACAAAGGAATTAAGACAATAAAAGATTGTTTTCAAGGTTCAATTTTAAAGACATTTGAGCAATGGAAAAGTAGGTATGGAATACAAAACAATACAATATTCTCTTATTATCAGTTAAAGGCATATTTAAGAGAAAATTTAGGTCCAGATTTGATATTACTTGAACAAAGTTATTTGGAACAATTAATCATAAATAAAAATATTAAAAAGTTTACTTCAATTATGTATTCAATTTTGCAAAAAGGAATGAATAAACCAGGAGTTCATAAGTCAAGACAAAGATGGGAGAAAGATTTTTAAATAAATATTGAAGAGGAAACTTGGTTAGAACTTTGTCAGAATAGTATGACTAACACAATTAATGTCCAGTATAGAATGGTACAATATAATTGTTTACATCAACTATATCCTACTCCACAGAAATTAAATGGATTTTAAAAATTCTAATTTTTCAGATAAATGTTTTAGATGCAATAAAGAAATAGGGACTTTTTTTTAAGATTCTACAATGTTCAAAATTAAGACCCTTTTGGGTAGAACTGGGTTTAATTTTGGAAAGAGTTAAAAAAGTTAAGTTTCCTCAAGATCCAAATTTTTTTTAACTTGGAAATATTTTTGACACAGAATTGAAATTAAAATTAAATAAATATCAAAAAGAATTTGTTAAAATAGCCCTAGCGGTAGAGAGAAAATGTGTGGCAGTAACTTTAAAATTAGATGTGTATTTGGGAATGGGTAGATAGCATAATGAAATAGGTAGTTGTATACCACTTGAAAAAAATTACATATAATTTATGTAACAAATTTGACATTTTTGAAAACATTTGGGAATCATTTACAAATTGTAAGAATTAAGTTGTAATCGCCCAACCTGAACCTTCCGACTTCTAAAATCAAGAAAATTAAGATATGCTAGATTTTATTTGATAGTTTTAGTAGTTTTTATAAAGACTATCCAGATGTTTTGTTTCTTTTTTCTTCTTTCTTTTCTATTGGGTTGTTGGGGGGAAGGGAGAATGATGGGAGGGGAATTTTTAAAAAAATCACTATGTATTAAATTTTTCATTATTTTTGAATAAGACATTTATGTTTCACATTTATATGTGAAATTAAATAAAATTTTCAAAAAAAAAGATTTAACTGTGAACTTGGTTGAACAAAGAAAAGAATTTGATAGTGTTAAAAGACAATTGAGAACACAGAACATAAAGTACTCGATGATACACCCAGCGACGCTGAGGATCAATGCGTCAGAGGGTCCCCAAAGATTTTATGAATCCCCAAAGTAGGTAGGGAAGTTTATACAAGAAGTATAAATCACAATTGCTGGGGTATTCTAATTTGATAGAGGAATTTCTCTCAGCAATTGAGCTGCCAAAATTGGAAAATAGATATCAGATGGAATTGGATGCCCCTTTATGAGAGAGGAGATTGAAAAATCCCAGAATACATTACAGGCAAATAAATCAATAAAAGAAGATGGCTTCCTGTCTAAATTTTACAGAAAATTTAAGGGCCTTTCGATGCCCTTTATTATGGATGTATAAAGACTCAGACTCTCCCGTAATCCTTCTCAACAGCTATTATTACAGAGCTACCGAAAAAGAACAGAGATCCATTAAAACCATCCTCTTTTAGACATATTTCTTGGTTAAATGCGGATTACAATTTTTTAGCCAAAGCATTAGCTAATAGACTAGGGCAATAGCTACCTAAATTGATAAATCTGGATCGGGTAGGCTTTGTTTAAAAAAAAATCATTCCACTGACAATTTGGGCAGACTATTTAATATAATTAATTTGGCTAAGTCTAAAGTAATGGTTCTCAACCTTTTTCTTTCCGCTCACATACCACTTTAAGTATTCCCTATGCCATAGGTGCTCTGTGATTAGTAAGGGATTGCTTAAGGTGGTATGTAGGTGGAAAGAAAAAATTTGAAAACCACTGTTTGAATCATACCTAATTGGCTTGTTATGTGCACGGTTTCATAACTTGAAAGGAAATGGGCCAATGACAAATTTTCTCAAGGAAAATATTTCAGTAACAATTGGGTCTAGAGCAGTGATTCTCAACTTTCCCTTCCCACTCACATATCACCTAAGCAATCCCTTACTAATCACAGAGCACTTATGGTGTGTGAGTGGAAAGAAAAAGGTTGAGAACTACTGATCTAAAGTGAACCCAAGTATAACTGTATCTCTAGATGCAGGAAAGGCATTTGACTGGCGAGAGTGGCTGTTCTTATTGAAAGTATTAGAAAAGTTTGGAATGGGCTGAGTATTTATTGATTGGATAAAAACTCTTTACTATAAGCCACAGGCCAAGATTATAACTAAAATCAAGCTTACCCCCGGCTATGGGCAAGTACATCACCCTTAAAGACTTGCTGCTTGGATCTTTCGGGCTAACTCCCTAGCAATGGGCTTCCAGGCTCCTTCATCTAGATGGGCTTGGGGACAATACTCTGATGGATGAAATGCTGGCCCTGGTGAAAGACCAAAAGCATGTTTTCTCGTCCGCCAGATATTCCTGGAACAGATGTCGGAGGACATCCAGCTGCTCTTTACATCTGAAGACTTCTCGAACTTGAGGAGAGCAGCAGCCCATGCGGATGCCCTCTGGCGCACGAAGAGGGAGAACGAGGCAACCCTCAACCAGGTGGCATGACCACAAGCCGCTCCCAAGACCAAGCCAGAGGAGGGCCAGTCAACCTGGTATTTCTACCACCAGTGCTGGGGAGCGCGTAAGTGCAGCCAGCCCTGTGGGTTTCAGAGAAATGACCAGGCCAGCCGCTGTTGATGGATGCGAAGGCTGGCCACACAAACAGCCTCCTTCATGTGAAAGACAGATCCACTGGCCGCCGATTCGTGGTGGACACAGGGGCTGAGCTCAGCATCCTTCCCCCCATAGAATTAGACTCGCATCCGAACTCGAGGTTCAACTCTGCAGGCAGCCAACGGCTCCACCATCCGGATCTATGGCACCCACAGGGCACAGATCCAGATCGGGAAATAAAAGTTCCACTGGAGGTTTGTCCTAGCCTGTTAGCGGCCGACTTTCTCAGAGTTCACGATCTACTGGTTGACATGAAGGGCAAAAGGATGGTCAACGCCCAATGTTCCACTCCACCCAACTAGCCACAGCAGATGCCCGCAGGCCCAAAATCGCTGCCATAGCCGCCACCAGGGATGAGTTCGATGAGATTCTCCACGAATTCCCCACCATCTTAGAGCCATGGTTCAATGCTGCCATGCCCCAACATGGGGTCTTCCACCACATCACCACACAGGGCTCCCCGCTGCATGCTAGACCCAGACAGCTGCCACCCAAAAAACTCCAACAGGCAAAGGAGGAGTTCTCCAGGCTTCAGGAACTGGGAATCATCCAGCACTTGGACAGCGCCTGGGCATTGCCACTCCATAGTCCCAAAATCATCCAGGGGCTGGAGACTATGCGGGGACTACCGTCAGTTGAACGACGCAACCACCCCCGCAGGTACCTGGTCCCTCACATACAGAACTTCTCCACCAATCTCCACAGCACACAGGTCTTCTCCAAAGTGGACCTCGTGCGGGGATACCATCAGATCCCAGTGCATCCAGATGACATGGGTAAGATGACCATTATTACCCCTTTCGGCCTCTTTGAGTTCCTGCGTTTGCCCTTCGGTCCAAATGTTCCAGCGCCTCATGGAAACAGTTGGAAAAGACCTGGACTTTGTGTTCATTTACCTGGATGATATTCTCATTGCCAGTCGCAACCATGATGATCACAAAGCCCACCTCTGCACACTCTTTGCCTGGATGGCGAATTTCGGCCTCACAGTCAACAAAGCCAAATGCCAGTTTGGCAATGAGTCCTTCCAGTTCTTGGGGGACACCATTTCGGCAGCTGGGACCATGCTGGTGCCAAAGAAGGTAGCGGCTGTTCAACAATTCCCCAAACCCTCCATCCTGAAAGGCCTCCAAGAGTTCGCAGGGATGGTGAACTTTTACCATCGTTTCATCCCGGAGCCGCGCACACCATGAGCCCATATTTCGCACTCATGGCCACTAAAGAAAAGACTTTATCGTGGTCAGAGGAGGCGGACAGGGTTTTCATCATGACAAAGGAGGCTCTAGCCAGCGTCACGCTGCTGGTGCACATGGCGCTCTCCATGGACACCTCAGCTATGGCAGTTGGGGGGGGGGGTGTTCTGGAATAGTGGCTCAATGGACAATGGCATCTGCTGGCCTTTTTCAGCAAGCAGCCGCACCCGCCGGAGCTCAAATACAGCACTTTCGACCGGGAGCTCCTGGCAGTGTATTTGGCCATCCACCATTTCTGCTGCTTCCTCGAGGGCAGATCATTCACAGCCTTCTCGGATCACAAGCCCCTCACTCAAGCACTGGCAATGGGCAAGGATCCGTGGTCAGCCAGACAGCAGTGCCACCTCTCGTACTTGTCTCAGTTCACGACCAACATCTGACACAGGGACGGCAAGGAAAATGTAGTGGCAGATGCGCTCTCCCGTCCAGCCATCAACACTCTCGCGCCCGGTCTGGATTACGAGCAACTGGCTCAGGCACAGAGGAATGATGTGTAGACACAGGCCTTGCGGACTGCCATCTTAGGGCTCAAACTCAAGGATGTCCGGGCGCCCAGCAGGCGCTAAAGAAGGAGGTGGCGGAACTAGCCAGGAACTGTACCAGGTGCCAGACCACCAAAGTCCAGTGGCACACGTGAGTCCCCATCCAGAACTTTGACCCAGCAGTTCGGAGATTCCAACACATCTACATTGATGTCATCGGGCCTCTGCAGGTGTCCAAGGAGGCTCGTTACCTCCTCATGGTGGTAGATAGGGCCACAAGGTGGCCGGAGGCCATCTCAATTAAGGAGAACTTCACGGAGACATGCACCAGAACTCTGGTCACCTAATGCCGGTAGGTGATGCTGGTTGGATCACCTGTTTTGGAGTCCCGGTGCACATCACTAGCGACAGAGGGACGCAGTTCATGTCTGCCCTGTGGACTCAGATGGCGAAGCTTCCGGGGGTCAAGCTCCACCAACCACAGCATACCACCCGCAGTCCAACAGATTGATGGAGAGGTTCCACAGGACCTGAAGGCATCGCTTATGGCCAGGCTCTCCAGACCAGACTGGGTGGACGAACTACCCTGGGCCCTCCTCAGGATTAGGACGGCACCTAAAGAGGACCTGCAGGCTTCAGCAGTGGAGATGGTCTATGGCACACCACTTTCCCTGCTGGGTGAGTTTTTCGGCCCAGACCCTGACACCATGGCCACCGACAAAAACCTGCTGGCGGACCTACGCCAGCGACTGGCCTCCCTAGCTCCCCCACCCCCAGCATGCCACGGCACCCAGCCATTTCATCTCCCCAAAGAACTCAATTCAGCTCAGTTCGTTTTTGTGCGAAGGGGGCCGCAGGTCGCACCACTACAGCGACCGTATAAGGGGCCATACAAATTCTCGCGGAACCTTCACCCTGGACATTAGGGAGTGAGAGGAACTTTTTACGGTGGATCACCTGAAAGCGGCCCATCTGGACTTATCACAGCCGGTGCAGACGGCCGTGCCCAAGCGCCAGGGCCGGCCGTCAAAGCGACAAGATGCGTAGCCGGTTCGGGGGGGGGGGGGGGATTGTGTGGCGGCGCACATCCTCAAGGCAAACCGGCCCTGCTTGTTTCGCCATGGCAGCCATGGGGAAATGGCGTCTTCAGATGTTTCTCTCTGCATCCAGCATCCCTTCCAACGCGCACCCTGGGCACCGATTATGATGTCACAATTCACCAGGTGACTGAACTCATGTTGCCCATATAGGGGTGCGCTGAATTTGAATTAAAACAGTCGCTAACGACCCTCAACCTGGTGGCTGTATTCCTTCCACTGCTCACACCGTCACAGTGTATTCATTAAGATATTGAAACCATACTTGGATTATGTAGGAGTCTAATTATAAATTTGACCCTCTACTGTATCAATGTATGTAAAGATGTGATATCCCAGAAAGAGAATAACGAAAAAACAAAGAGCTCTGAATGTGCATGAAGTTATATTTTTGTATTTGTGGGAGGGGAAAGGAAAAAGTTGGGGGTGGGGTATTTTTTTTGTTTTGTTTTGTAAACATTTAATATATTTGATGTATATAAAAGTTCAAATATCCTTTAAATATATTTGTGGAAAATGGAAAAATAAATATAAAAAAAAATTAGTTGTGGAGAAGGATAGGTCTGGGTCATGGGTTGAGATTCTAAATTGGAGAAAGGCTAATATTAAGGAAATGAGAAAGGATCTCGAATGTATGGGTTGGGATAAGTTGTTTTCAGGCAAGGATGTGCGAGGTAAGTGGAGGACCTTCAAAGGTGAAATTTTGAGAGTACAGTGTTTGTATGTTCCTCAGGATTAAAGGCAAGGTGAGCAAGCACAGGGAATCTTGGCTTTTGAGGGATGTGGTTCAGAAAAAGACAGAGGTGCATAACAGATATAGGCAACATGGAGCAAATGAGTTTATTACTTGAGTATAAAAAATGCAAGATAAACCTCGAGAAAGAAATCAAGAAAGCAAAAAAAGACATTAGGTTGATTTGGCAGACAATGTGAAGGAAAATCCTAAAGGTTTCTACAAGTAAATTAAGAGCAAAAGGAAAGTAAGGGAGAAAGTTGGTCCCCTTGAAGATCAGAGTGGTTGGCTTCTTATGGAGCCAAAAGAGATGCTGGAAGATCCTAAATGAATTTTTTTCCCATCAGTATTCACTCAGGAAACTGGAACAGATTTGTGGGAAGTAAGGAAAACAAGCAGCGAGGTCATGGAACCTACACAGATTAAAGAGCAAATAAGGGTGAATAAATCCCCAGGGCCTGACAAGACATCCCCTTGGAGCTCGAGGGAGGCTAGTGTAGAAATTGCATGGGCTCTGGCAGAAATATTTAAAATGTCCTCAGCCACAGATGTGGTGCCAGAGGAGGGTAGCTCATGTTGTTCCATTGTTTAAAAAAGGCTCCAAAATTAATCCTGGAAATTATAGACCGGTGAGCCTGTGGTCAGTGCTAGGTTAATTATTGGAGGCTGTTTTAAGAGATTGGATATACAATTATTTGGAAAGCCAGCAATTGAAAAGGAATAGTCAACATGGCTTTGTGTGTGGTAGGTCGTGTTGAACCAATTTTATAGAGTTTTTTGAGGAGGTTACCAGGAAAGTTGATGAAGAAAAGGCTGTGTATGTTGTCTATATGATCTTTAGTAAGGCCTTTGACAAGGTCCCACATGGGAGGTTAGTCAGGAAGGTTCAAACGCTAGATATTCATGGTGAAGCACTGAAATGGATTTGACAATGGCTGGGCAGGCGAAGCCAGTGAGTAGTGTAAGGTAAAACATCATGAGATGGGAATGTGTAGGGAGTTACCCTGTACAGGGCAGTAACAAGAAGGGGAGGTGTCCTTGTACTCCTGTTAGGTAAAACATCATGAGATGGGACCGGAGAAGGAGTCACCCAGTACTAAGGAGTAACAGAATGCATCCTTGTACTTACAAGATAAGAGAGACATTGATGGATTGAGAGGCAGGAAGCTAGCAGGGAAAGGATAGCAACAGTTTTAGTCATTGGACAAGTAATGATATGATGATGTTCTAAGCATGTATCCAAGGGTATAAAAAATCACCATTTTGCTGATAACGGCAGAATGCATTCTCCGGCTAACATCGTTAGTCGCAAGTGTTACAATCCGGTAATAAAGAACAAAGAACCCTGATTTCGACTCAGTCTGGTGTTTGTCTCACTCATTCATGAACAAAGCAGACCTAACAATTTGGTGACCCCGACGTGATGGGTGAGTGAACACTGGACGACGGTTTCTGTTTTTTCTGACAATCATCTCAGCCGGCTGATAAAAAGGTCCAGAGAAGCCTGTTTTAACAAAATTCTCTTTTTTTTTTTTTAAATTTTTATGATTGTCAGTAAGAACTGGAGATCGGACAAATTAGACGACCACAATTGAAGGTCGCATGCCAGGATTGTAACACGTAAGTGATTACAGACAAGATAAAAGTCCTTAAGGTGTTTGAATGACATTTATTAAGTGCTTCGCAAGAAACTACTAGAGTTTAAAAGTCTTTATTGTGTCGTTGCAAAGTCCAATAGAGTGAGAAGGTGGTCTATAAACAATTGAGGACCTGAGTTTTCTGCCCTAAACTGGTTATTAAGAGGAGAAATCTCCCACGTGAAGGTTGGGCTTTGAAAGAAAACAAAGGTTCAGGCTTATTGGCCTCAATTGTATCTGAGAGACTGACTTATAAATGTCCGGTAGGTATGATAATGTCTGTACACTTGAGAAGTTAAGAATTTATTTCCCCAATTCGCCGTGGTGGAATACCACAGCAGACACTAGAGACCTTGAGACAACAAAAAAAGTACTCAGGGACGCCTGCCTGGTGAACAAGAACGACGACAGAAGGCTGCGACAGCTGTGTCCGGATCAGGTAGGAGATATTAATGAAAAAGTTGACAAACTCCTAAGAGACACCCAGTTTATTCGAAATACTTTTGATAAGTTAAATGAGGGTATTCCCAACATCACCAAGGAGATAAAGTTACGTAAATTCATAGATTGGTACAGGGAAACAGGACAAAAGTATAGCCCAAATATTTGGTTTTCTAGTTGTAATTTAACTTTCAGACCCCTTTGGGAAAACAGAGAGTGGAAAACGAGCAATCAGAGTATACAGGACAGTCTGAAGTCAATTGGAGGACAAGACTTCGAGACTGTTCTTTTAAAAGATATTAGTCATCCAGCTTGCAAGGGGACATTTTTAAAAGCAATTTTCGTTGACATAGATCCCCTAAACAGACAAAAACCTAAATTAAAACAGGCATTAGAAAGCGGTCCCGCAGCTATGGCTGTACAGTTGCCTGCTAAGACTTTTGACCAAGTTATTAAGGAAATTAATCAGGAATTAGAGGAGCGAAATACCAGTAATGCGGCATTGGAAAAACAAAAAATGCTCCGAAAATGTGTAGACCGCTGGAGGAAGAGGGGTTGGTTACCCGGGGGCACTGAGATGTTCCTGACAGGTGAGAGAAAAAAAAAAAATTTTAAAACGTAGTGTCTTAGATAAGCTGGAAGAAACAAAACACAGAAGGGAAAGGAAAAGTGCCTGTTTCCAGTTTCCAGCCACGAAGTGTCCGGGTTTGCTCTCTCCCTCCCTCCTTTCACCCTCCCCCCTCTCTCTTCTCTCCCCCTCTCTCTCTTCTCCCCCCCCTCCTCTCTCACCCACTCCCCCTCCCAATCCCAATCTGTGGCGGTGCTGCCCTGAAATCCCCAGGTTGGGCAGGGCAGAGAAATACAATTTGGTTTTAATTTTGTGCCCACAATTCCAGCTCCGCATCAAATGGGATCCTGTTTTATCCTCTCTCCCTCCCTTTTTCCCGCACCCCCACCATTGCGGGATCAGGGCAGACATTGTGGGCTGACGTGTAGCTCACTCGAGGTGGGAGGGAAGGAAGGAGTGATAGTTCCCAGTGGTGGGAGACCCAATCTGATCCAGACCAGTGATCACAGGATGAGAACCTTTTAAAACCTTTGAAACGAAAGTGTTAATCTGAAGACTTTTCTCCCAGTGGGGCCAGTGCAAGGCATTTTCTCTCTCTATCTCTTGTGCTCTGTGTATCTGCCTCTCTATCTCTTTCTCTCGCTATGCTCTCTCTCTCTCTCTCTCTCTCTCTCTCTCTCTGGCACCCCAGATGGGACACTGGAGTCACGTCCCTTATATTCTGATATTGAGACACTGGGGTGTGACAAGAACCACGGGAATAGGGACACATCAGACGAGGTACAGGCCCCTTTAATAAAAATAGAAGGGGGAGTAATAGATGTAGAGACCCCTCTGGAGTCCAAGAAAATAGAAAAGGAGTTAGAGATACAGAAATGGAACATGAAAAAGGTTCAGGATAACATTAAAAACTTAAACAGAGATATTAATGTGCTGGGGCAGATCAGTGAGGATCAAAAAGAATTAATGGTAGGTGTATTTAAGGAAGTGGAAAAGATAACTACAACACTGTCAGGAGAAATTAAAGCTGAAGGAATGGTAATAGGAGTAAAGGACGAAAAGTGTAGTACAGATGAGGAAACGAGATACGATCCACCATGGGAGGAAAGTAAAAGGAAAAGACTCGGGAGGGAGAAAAATAGACATGCCTACCTGGACATAGTTAGAACAAAAGAGAAAGATGTGAAACAACTAAACTATGGCCGAAAAGATTATCTTAGAGATGAACGTGACCAATATACCTTTGACCCTGAGACATTGGAAGCTGATAGGGACAGTGACAGTGACGAAGAAGAGTCAGAACAAGGTGGGATAAATAAATGCATGCCAAGAGTAAAGAAGGAGCAGAAATCCCCAAAATTGAGATATCAATGCCCATTACTGATCACGGGACGGGGAACTCAAAAATATGTACCCTGGTCACGAATGGACTTAGAGAGTTTAATGAAAAAACTACCTCCGTTGAGTAATGGGGCTAGTCCATGGATTTCTTGTTTTGAGCGAGAAACCTGTCAAGAACAATTAGCACTCGCAGATGTCAGAACTATCATGATAAAATTAAAGGCAGAAGGGGCCCTGAAACAAATAGAGAGAATTGTAAGAAGCAGTAAATTGGGGGATGAAATAGAATTTAACCCACTTCGGAATAAATTTTGGGAAGCACTTAGAGAAACATTTCCTACACCCTATAGTTTGGATGCCTTGGTAACCCTTCAACTAAAGGAAGGAGAGACTGCACACGAGTATTTCACTCGAGCATGGGACTTATGGGAAACAGGGACTGGAGAAAGACCCGACCACAGCCCCTTAGGAAGGGCTCACTTTCGTAATGGGATAATAAACGGACTACCTGCTACGGTTCAAGCAAAATTAAGGGACATTGTGGGATTAGAGACAATGTCAGAGGATTTGTGGAAAAGACACCTGACACATGCAATCAAACGACATCGTCAATCAGAGCATGCTAAGTCAGAAAGTGCGTCCCAGAAGGAGGTGGACAAAACAACCGATAAATTGGTGAGAGCCATAGAACATACAGGGGTTAAATTAGCGGCCCAACAGATAGTCCCACAGGTCATGGGGCCAGTGATAAATCCGGGACCCCAAGTAAGAAATGGTTTGGAAAGACAGCTAGGTACAATGTATAGAGGGGAACATGCAGTATGCTGGTACTGCCAAAATCCTGGACACTACCAGCGGAACTGTCCGGAGGCTGGGAGAGCAAGGGGAAAAAGATTACCCTCTATTAGAGGCTATCGGGGAAGAGGAGGAAACTTAAGAGGACAAGCAAGGGGTAGGGGTGGACATATTGATGGGCCCCAGAGAATCGGGGGGTGGCAGAGTGATCAACAAGTCCAGGCACCTCAGTGTAATGACTATATTGAGGAAGGTGCTGAATTTGATTATTGACGGTGCCCAGGAGAATCAAAAATCACGCCTCCCTGGGAGCCACCAAAAATTTGGGGGACGGTAAATGGAGAAAAAATTGAATTTATGGTTGACACAGGGGCAGCAGTTACGACAGTGATTAAAAAACCCCCAGGGAGCACATTTTCGGGCAAAACATTATCTACAATAGGATTCTCCGGGATAAGGGAAACACAGCCCTATACAGATAACATCGACATGACATTTGGACGACAAAGGGTTAAAACGCCTGTCCTGGTTGTGCCAAGTTGCCCCATTAATTTATTAGCAAGGGACATTCTTACCAAACTAGGAATAACCATACAATGTTCTGAGAAGGGCCTTCGGTTAACATACCCAGGGGATACAATAAGAAGGGGAGGACAGTTTATAGTAATGACCCCATCTAACGCTTCAGAAGTATTTTCTGGAGTCGGCTACTGTATGGTGAACCAGGCCCAGGGCTGATTAAACAGTTTTTTGAGTGGAGGGCCAGTATTCCTCGGTATGGGGATTACCATTATCCACTAGATCCTATGCATGTTACATTAAACTACACCATCCACCCGGACCAGGAATATGAGGAGAGGTGGGACTCTCTAAAAGAAGGGAAGACAGAAACGATACATTTATCTTTGTAGGTAAGGAGGGAATAGCTGCTATGGTTGTCATGACAGAAGAACAAATGGAGTGGTTCTGCTTAGGAGTAGAAAGTGTGCCTCATGTGACCTTGGGTATTGACAAAGATCATCACGCTCGACAGCTGGGTCCGATGGTAAAGGAAGCGATAGGGTGTGAATACAGGCAGACAGAAATCCCGGGATATTCCACCTCGGAGGGAGGAAAATTTGTCAGACTGAATATTGAAGCATGGGACCAGGTAGTGAATGAGAAAGTAGAAAGAGACCGAGCCATAGAAGGAGAAAATATTGATCACAGAGACTCAGACAAATATCTTTCTAATCTGAGTCCACATATATGGACAACGGGGCCCTATGATGTGGGAGTAATAAAAGGAGAGGTATTTCTAGAATTGGCCAACCCCGGGCAGAAACCAATATGGAGAAAACAATACCGCTTGTCGCCCAGTCAGGAGGAGGGTATTAAAGGAACGATAGAAGGGTTAATGGAGTCAGGGGTTTTAAGGGCGGCACCTGACAGTATGTGGTACACGCCCATCATGCCTGTTCCCAAACCGGGTAGAAAAGACTGGAGGATGATTAACTTGGCTACCAAGACCATCGGGAGACCAGTCCCAGACCCATATGTAGCACTTAGGGCTCTGAGTCCGGAGCACGAATACTATACTGTCATTGATCTGGCAAACGCATTCTTCTGCTTGAAATTAGCTGAGGAATGCCAAGACTGGTTAACTTTCACTTACCAAGCACATCGGTACACATACACTAGATTACCTCAGGGTTATAAGGACAGTCCAGGACTGTTCAATCAGGCCCTTAGCGAAATCCTAATGAAATTAAAGCTCCCGGAAGATGTTACACTGATTCAGTATGTAGACGACCTAATATTAGCAGGGAAAACGCCACATGAGTGCCTGACAGGGCAGCCAAACAGGTTACTGGTTATCATGAACATATACAGGGGATGATTTTGAGGTCCCATAACAAAAAAAATGAATCTGAAACTAAGGAGACTTGTAGCAGATTGAATGACTACACAGATGAGTTTTGTGGAGGAAGAGTGCTGTACAACTGGCTCCCCGCTAACTGGGATGGTCGGTGTGCTCTAGTAACCCTTAATGCGCCAGTGCTGATTGTCAAAATGCAGGAGGGAGACAAGGATTCCCTAGAATTGCGCCACACAGAGAGTTGGCTGTGGAGAAAAAGGAGGAGTGTTGGACTCTTGGGGCCGGGAGGAAGGAACCCTGATGGGGTATGGATTGATGCCATTGGCCAAGCCCGGAATATTCCGGACGAATTTAAATTAGCCGATGAGATTGCAGCTGGGTTTGAAAGCTTTCCTGTTTTTAGTGCAATTTTTCCCATCACTGTAAATAAGAATGTTAATAGGATCAACCTTATTCACTATAATGTCCAGCGCCTTGCAAATTTGACCAGGGACGTTGTTGAGGCAATACATCAACAACTGTCAGAAACTTCCCTTATGACACTTCAGAATGGGATAGCGATTGATATGGTCCTGGCAGAGAAAGGTGGAGTGTGTGCTATGTTTGGAGATCTATGCTGCACTTCTATCTCTAATAACACAGGGCCAGATGGATCACTCACTAAGGGGTTAACGAAACTTAGGGCATTGGCGAAAGAATTAAAAGCCCAGTCTGGAGTCTCCAATCCTGTTTTATCCTGGTTACAGGGAGTGTTTGGGAGATGGAGCACTTTGTTAGGACAACTTTTGCTGGGTTTGTTCATTTCTGTATCAATTTTTATCACTTGTGGCTGTTGTTGTATTCCATGCATTCGAACGCTGGTCACGAGGACCATAGAGAAAGCCTTTGCTGACCGTGATGAACTGCCTCCGAAATATCAAGCTGTGCAGGCTGTGGAGCAAGACTATCTCACATTACAGGAGGCGGAGAAAGTTGCTGAGATCGATCTGGAGTCTGAAGGGGAATGTGATGGGAAGGAGGGATTCTGAATTAGATTGTTACACATATAATTTTAACCTTGCTTGTAACCTAAATATTATAACCTTGATTGTAGAACAAATATTATAACATTGATTGTAACACAAACATTATTAATCAGATTGTAGAACAAGTATTATGAATTAGATTGTAGACCATATGTTAACTTGGGAATTTACTAATGTACGGGGGGTTAGCTAGTTTTTTGCTTGGGGGCAAATGGGATGAAACTTGTAAACGGGCAATGGGATCGGGGTGACGGATGGGGGGTGTACGCAAAGGAGGGTTGGGGGAGCCCTCGCCCACCAGCCGAACTGCCCTGTGAACAGAACCCGTATAGAGCTTGGCAATAATAGGCGAACTAATGTAACGCGGTGGTAGCATAGTCAGGGCGAGATTGTCCTCTAAAGAGGACAAAGGAGGGATTGTAAGGTAAAACATCATGAGATGGGAATGTGTAGGGAGTTACCCTGTACAGGGCAGTAACAAGAAGGGGAGGTGTCCTTGTACTCCTGTTAGGTAAAACATCATGAGATGGGACCGGAGAAGGAGTCACCCAGTACTAAGGAGTAACAGAATGCATCCTTGTACTTACAAGATAAGAGAGACATTGATGGATTGAGAGGCAGGAAGCTAGCAGGGAAAGGATAGCAACAGTTTTAGTCATTGGACAAGTAATGATATGATGATGTTCTAAGCATGTATCCAAGGGTATAAAAAATCACCATTTTGCTGATAACGGCAGAATGCATTCTCCGGCTAACATCGTTAGTCGCAAGTGTTACAATCCGGTAATAAAGAACAAAGAACCCTGATTTCGACTCAGTCTGGTGTTTGTCTCACTCATTCATGAACAAAGCAGACCTAACAGTAGTAGTGGCTGATTGCCTCTCAGTATGGAGGTCTGTAACTAGTGGTGTACCTCAGGGAACGGTGATTGGACCATTGTTGTTTGTCATCTCGATCAATGATCTGGATGATAATGTGGTATATTGCATTATCAAGTTTACAGATGACTCTATGATTGGAGGCATTGTGGACAGCGAAGAAGGATTTCAAAGCTTGCAGAGGGATCAGGGCCAGTTGGAAAAATCGGCTGAAAAATGGCAGATAGAACTTAATGCAAACAAGTGTGAGGTGTTGCATTTTGGAAGGAGAAAGAAAGTACGTACATGGTGATAGTAGGGCCTGAGGAGGGCATTAGAACTGAGGGACCTGGGAATACAGATACATTGTTCACTGAAAGTGACACCACAGGTGGATAGAGAGCTTTTGACTCATTGGTCTTCATAAATCAAAGTATTGAGTAATAGGATCTGATTTGTCATTATTAAAGTTGTGATGTTATTGGTGATGCCAAATTTGGAGTATTGTGTGCAGATAACAGCAAGATAGAAAGAGTGCAGAGAAGATTTACTAGGATGTTGCCCGGACTTCAGGAACTGAGTTACAAGGAAATGTTAAACAGGTTAGGATTTTATTCCCTAGAGCAAAGAAGAATGAGGAGAAATTTGATAGAGGTATTAAAAAATTTGAGAGAGATAGGCAGAGTAAATGTAGACAGGCTTTTTCCACTGAAGATAAGTGAAATACAAACCAGAGGACATGGGTTAAGAGTGAAAAGGGAGAAGTTTAGGAGAAGTGTGAGAAGTGGTGGGGGTGTGGAATGAGCTTCCAGCTGAAGTGATGAATACAGGCTCATTTCTAACAGTTAAGAAGAATTTGGACAGGTACACGGATGGGAGAGGTATGGAGGGCTATGGACTGGGTGCAGGTAGCGGGACTAAGCAAAAAAAATAAATTTTGGCACAGACTAGAAGGTCTGAAAGGACCTGTTTCTGTGCTGTAATGCCCTATTGTTCCAACAGATGCTTGTAAGAAAACTATGTTAGTAAACCTATTGAATTAAATTAAAAGAGACAATAAATACATAAGATATCATGCAGACAATCCTTTTGTAGTGTCATAGTTGCCTAAATTTGGAAATCCACTTGAAATGTATGTGGGATAAACAGAGTGGCTATGTTTCAGGCCAATTACAGTTTAGAACGCTGTGCAGAATAGGAAGAGATATGCCCATTTTACTCAAAATTACTCCTTATCTGAGGATGACAGCGTACTGTCTTCAAGAGAGTGAATCCAAAGTATCCAGCCCAGATGGAGTACCTGGCCAAGTATTAAAAATTTGTGCTGACCAATTTATCAATATATTCATGGATATCTTCAATATCTCACTCCAGCAGAGTGTGGTACCTATCTGTTTCAAACTGGTGTCAATCATACCTGTGCCCAATAGAGTGTAGTAACCTGTCTTAATGATTATTGATCAGAAGCACTTTAACAGTGATGAAATGTTTTGAAAAGTTGGTGTTGAAGCAGATATGCTCCTGTCTGAGGAGTAACATGGATATGTTTCAGTTTGCCTATTGTAGCAACAGGTGGATGCCATCTCACTTGCTCTACACAAAACCCTGGAACACCTGGACAGTAAAGATGCATTTATCAGAATGTTCTTTATCAACTACAATTTGGTATATAACACCATCATCCACTCAAACCGATCAGCAAACTCCAAGATCTGGGATTCAACACTCCACTGTATCATTGGATCCTTGATTTCCTCACCTAAAGACCATAATCATTGAGGATTGGTAAGACATCTCCTCCACAATCTCCATCAGTACTGGAACACCACAGGGCTGCATTCTTAGCCACCTGCTCTACTCACTTTACACCTACGACTGTGTGGCTCGGTATGATAGCAACACCATCTACAAATTCATTGAAAATACCACGGTAGTGAGTTGTATAAAAAGAGGTGATGAGTCAGCATACAGGAGGGAGATTGAAAACTTGGCTGAATGGTGCACCAACAGCAATCTAGCACTCAATGTCCCAAATCTAAGGAGCTGATTGTTATCTTCAGGAAGGGAAAGCCAGAGGTATACAATCCAGTGATCATTGAGGGATCTATAAGAGGTTGAGCAAATTATGTTCTTGCGAGCCACTATCTGAAAGGATCTTTCCTGGACCAAACACACTAAAGGCATCGTGAAGAAAGAACATCAGCACCTCTACTTCCTCAGGAGTTTGCAGAGGTTTGGTATGACATCAGAAACCATAGCAAATTTCTAAAGATGTGTGGTGAAAAGTACGCTGACCAGCTGCATCACGGTCTGGTATGGGGCCACCAGCACCCCTTAGCTTAAAGCCCTGCAAGAGATAGTGGACATCACAGGCAAAAACCCTCCCCACTATCAAGAACATCTAAAGGGAGCACTGGCATGAGCACAGCAGCAATCATTAAGGATTCACACCACCCATTCTCCATTCTCACTGCTGCCATCAGGAAAGAGGCATAGTTGCCACAAGACTCACACCACCAGGTTCAGGAACAGCTGCTACCCTTCTACACTATCAATAATACCGAAAGGTTGGAGTTGCAGGACAACAGGCTTTTAATGCCTTAAGACTTGCACAATGATCCTGTTCTGGCCCAATCCCAGGACTTGTAATGAGGAAGGGACTTGGCTTACTGCCTTTATTAGGGGGTTCCAGGGGGTGGAGTCACCAAGTGAAGGTGGGACAACCAAACATGTGAACCAAACATATATACAGTAGTGTATCACCACACTCCTCATCAACAAATTCAATCAGGGACTCATTTAAGGACTCTTACATGTGCACTTTATTGATTTTAAATTCTCTCTGTATTCCACAGTTGGTTTGTTTACATCACAGTTCTTTATTTGTTTTCATGTAAGTGTACAGCTTTTTTTTGCACGACTAATAAGTGGTAATTCTGCCTCGCCTGCAGAAAAAAAATTCAGGGTTGTATATGATGTCATGTATGTACTCTGACAATAAATCTATAATAATTTTTAAATCTGAAATTAAGTAATGATGTGGCCTTAAGAGCAAGGTAGGTCAATATTAAAACATTTACCCTTAAGAAAAAATAAAAACATTTGTATTTCCTATTTCCTGGATATGTAGATTTTTAAAAAAATTATTTTAGTTTAGTTTATTTATATAGCACATTTAAAACAACTCATATTGGCCAAAATGCTGTACAGATCAAAAAGACATTGCAACTTGGCAACTATTTACGAGAGGTTAGAACACAAGGTAACAATCAGGTGCATGAGGAGAAGTCAAAACATTTGTGAATAAAAGTACATCTTCAAACTGGATATAAAAGAGTTGATGGAAGAGGCCGATTTAATAGAAGGAGGAATGTTGTTCCACAGTTTAGGGGCTGTAATCATGAAGGCGTGATCTCCTCTGAGTTTATGATTTGAGCACTGAACATCCAAGCACCCCAAGTTAGCTGACCTGAGGGGTCCTGAGGAGGAATAAGGTGTTGGGAGATGCATGCTGGGGGTTGCCCATTAGGAATTTATAGACAACTGGAGAACTTTAAAATCAATTGTGAGGTGTACTGACATCCTCTGGAGGGAGGCCAGAATAGGGGAGATATAGTCCCTCTTCTTGGCACCTGTCAGGAGCCTGTCTGCAGCATTCTGAACCAGTTGCAGACAGGATAATGAAGACTGACAAATCCCAGTATATAGAGAGTTAGAATAGTCTAAACAGAAGAATATAAGGACATGGATAACTTTTAAAGATCTTTAAATGAAAGGAAAAATTTGATTTTGGCAATAGTGCAAAGCTGGAAAAAGCTGTTTGTCGAACTTGAAGACCAAATCAAATATCACACCAAGGGATTTGATGTGAGGTTTAATGGAGGTGGATAAGTTACCAAGATTATTGGAGATAATTTGGTAGAATTAGGGGGACCAAATCAGATAACCTCAAATTTGCCTTTATTTTGATGTAAGAAGCTTTGAGCCATCCAACACTTTATATCCTCTAGACAATTAGTGAGGCTGGCTATCTTTGATTGGTCATTAGGTTTCAAGGGGAGATAGAGCTGAGTCTCATTGGCATAGTGGTGGAAAGAGATGCTGTGATTTTGAATGATATGACCAAGGGAAAGCATGTATAAAAAAAAGAGAAAGGGGCCTAGAATAGACCCTTGTGGGACCCTGCAGGAAAGGGTAGCTGAAGAAGATGAAAATGTGCCCATATTAACTGCGAAAGTCCTAATATTAAGATAAGATTTAAACCAGTTCAAGGCCATACCATTGACACCAACTGCATACCGAATGCTGTGCCAAGGTCCAGGAGAATTAGAATGGTGGAACCATCTGAGTCAGTAGAAAGGAGCAGGTCATTATACACTTTTAGTTAGGCCAACTCTGTGCTATGCCTTATCTTTCTTTGGCTTGGCTTCGCGGACGAAGATTTATGGAGGGGGTAAAAAGACCACGTCAGCTGCAGGCTCGTTTGTGGCTGACAAGTCCGATGCGGGACAGGCAGACACGGTTGCAGCTGTTGCAGGGGAAAATTGGTTGGTTGGGGTTGGGTGTTGGGTTTTTCCTCCTTTGCCTTTTGTCAGTGAGGTGGGCTCTGCAGTCTTCTTCAAAGGAGGTTGCTGCCCGCCAAACTGTGAGGCGCCAAGATGCACGGTTTGAGGCGTTATCAGCCCACTGGCGGTGGTCAATGTGGCAGGCACCAAGAGATTTCTTTAGGCAGTCCTTGTACCTTTTCTTTGGTGCACCTCTGTTATGGTGGCCAGTTATGCCTTATAACCTGACTGAAATCTTTCCAATATGTTGTTTTGATGTAGGTAGGGCAACAATTGGCTAAGAACAACTTTTTTGAGAACCTTTAACAGAATCAGAAGTTTAGAAACAAGTCTGTAATTTTTGGGTGTGGTGAGGTCTAAATTGGGTTTTATCAGGAGGAGCTGGATTGCAGCATGCTTGAAAAAAATTGGAACAGTACCAGTGGCATGGAATTGTTAATAATAGAGAGGCTGCTAGGACCAGCTAAGTTGAAAACATCTTTCAGGATAATATTGAGGGGGCAGGTTGTAGGTTTCATGGAGGACACAATCTTTCTAAGAGTGGGTAGTGCGATGGGGCTAAAACATTCCAGGTTAGATGAACAGAACTGTGGTACAGTTAGGTTTCAGGTGGGGAGGGGGAATGTTTTTCCTGATGCTCTCAACTTTATGAATAATTTTTAAAATTCTTCTCATTTGGTAAGAGACGCATCAGAGTTGGTATTGGGTATTGATGGTACTGAACAAGACCTTGGGATTATGGGAGTTGTTGGCAATTCTGTTAGCAAAATATTTTGTTCTTTCAGCTTTTACTGCTTCCTGGTATATGTTTAGGTTATTTTTCAAAATAAGAGACATTTGTAGTTTATTCCACTTCCACTTTCGTTCTGCTATCCTGCACTCCCTCCTCAGGGCTTTGGTGGTATTATTAAGCCAAGGCACAGTCTTAAGCTTAGGTTTTTTCACTTTGTGGGGCTACAGCATTCAGGATAGAAGAACAGGTGGTATTAAATAGGGAAGTAAGTTCCTCAATGTTGAGGTGGGGAGGGGATGCTTCAATAGTGGAAGTATTTGGAGCTGCTATAAGGGCATCTGAGAACTTATTAGCAGTCCATGAGTTAATGTAACAGGAGTAATGTAGGAAGACAAGATTTGTTATGGTCTGACACACAGTATCAATTAATACCAGGTTGCTATTTGATAAATCAGATAATTAGAACTAGGTTGATGAGTGCATCCAGTTGAGAGCAATTCTAAGTTAAAAGACTCAACTAAATGCATAAAATCACTTACAAGGGCTTAGTTGGACAACGCACATGGATATTGAAGTCATCAAGTATCAGAACTCGATTCAAGATTGGCATAGTGTTTGAAAGGAAGTCTGCAAATAGAGTGATAAAATATTTAATTAGTTGGACTTCGAAGGTGGAGAAATAACCAGAATTCAATGAACAGCACTTTAAATGCTTTTTAAACACAACAGCTAAACCCCCACCACAACCAGGCATACTAAGAAAGCCACAGTTTTGTGAAAAAACCTCATGTAATTGGAGCAATCTCACCAGTGCTCAACCAGGTTTCTGTTAATAGTAGGAAGTCCAAATATTGAGTAGTGAAAAAGTAATTGATGATAAAAGTCTTGTTTGATAAGGATCTGGCATTGATCAGAGCCATTTTAGTTGGGATGATATTATGATTCATGTGGTTAACCATTGTTATGCTATGATTAGCTGTTGCTGTCTGAACAGGGCTCCCGAGACCCATAGTCCTTTATTCATTCTGCTTTGATCAATCAATGGCTGTTCCAATCTATAGTTAATAAAAGCCTATTAGTTTCACAACTTCAGTCTTTTGTGATTATTGATGGTGCATCACCAACAATGGTACCAATTTTAAAGAAGAGATTTCATCAATGGCTTGGTGGGGAGCTTGCGGGTTGGTGATTTGGCGTCAGTATTTGTGGCTGGGTTTATCAGTCCGAGAAAGGTGTACCTGGTCTCAAGGGAGCATTGAAGGATGAACCAGTGAAGTCGGCAGAGTCAATCATTGTCATGCCAAAAAAGGTAGTTCCGGGGCAGAGTGGAAGCGGGTAAAATTCCTTAGCTTAACTGAGATGCCTGCATGTTTACTCCATCACCTAGCTCATCTCTAACATTGAGGGATGGAGTAATGTGGTTGCGGCTGGTCGAGTTCAGTCTCATTGGGTGGTGACCAGTTGAACAGACTGGGTTCAGTTTCTTTGGATGGCGAAAAGTCGGGAAGACGTGGTCCATTCTTGTCAGGCAGTGAATGGTTGGGTAGACTACGTCCAGTCCCGCTGGGCGGAGAACAGCCAGATAAGTTGGGTCTAACTGCGTTGTGTGGTGAGTGGACTAGTCGGTCGGGACTGACCACGACTCTGTCAGGCCTCAGAAGGCTGGGCTGGCGGGACCTTACCTCAATAGAACTTAAAAGGTCGGGCCAATCAGGTCCAACCTCTTTAGGCTGTGAAAGATCGGGCCGGATGGATCCGACTCCATCAGGTCTCGAAAGGTTAGGCCAGTTGGGTCTGACTCCACCAGGGCCAAGTGACCCCAATAATGGGAGACAGCGTGAAGAAAGCCAGATTCAAGTGGGGCACTTCAGCATAGCCAAGGAGCCCAAATGTTTACTTCACCATTGGTGATTAACTCATGAGGCAGTATCAAGTGTTTCCTTGCACAGAGAATTCTGCACATTTACGACTATCTTGGAAAAGCAATTCTTTCTCATCTGGGTCTTAAATCTACTCCCCCAAATCAAGAGGCTGTTCTCTAATATGGTCTCACCTATCAGTGAAAACAATTTACCTGCTTCTATCTTATCAAATTATGAAAATAAATTAGATCCCCTTGCATTCTTCAAAATTCCAGTAGTACAATTCTAGGTGACATCATAGAATCACCCCTCATCTCCAGAAACAACCTAATGAACCAACTCTCTATTGCCCCCAAAGCTAGAACTGCATACAGTACTCCAGTTGTGGCCTCAACAGTACAGTGTACATTTTCAGCAGAATTTACTTGCTCTTAAATTCAACCCCTATAGATACATGGCCAACATTACATTTGCCCTCTTGCCCCTGCAAACCAAATTTTCATGATTCATGCACAAAAGCTCCCAAGTCTCTTTGCACAAAAGCATGCTGTTTTCTTTCATAATTTAAATAGGAAACTGGCCCACTATTTTTTTTCCAAAGTGGATGACATGGTACTCCATCTGCCAGACCCTGTTCATTCACTTAAGCTATCTGTATCTCTCTGCAGACTCAGTGTCCTCATCCAATTTACTTTTCCATTTAATTTAGTGTCATCAGCAAACCTAGATACAGTATATACATATTTATCTATCTATTTATTTATTGGTGCACGTGCATGTGTGTGTGTGTGTGTGTGTGTGTGTGTGTGTATATATTTATTTATGTACATATATTTGTATATGTACACACACAAATATTTCATATGTATATGTATGTGATATATTATACACACACATATGGGTGTTCCCCAACTTCTGATTTTTCGAAGTTACAATGGTGCAATAGTGTGACTTGTTATTTATTTTCTTGTGATACGTTAAATATGGTCATTGCAAATATTGTTGAATTTTACAATAAACTTTGATAATTCCTCTAAGGTGAATTCTTTGTAGCCTCCTTGGTTAATCACTTCTTTTAATTCAGTCAGAAAGCTAGCAGGGACTGATACAGTGCTGTCAGGAGAGAGTGGAGCAGTAGGATCAGTGTGGGGACCAACATGAGGCTGTGGGGAGAGAGCGGGGCATTCTTGAGCCCAAAAGGCATCCTTCCAAATTCAAAAAAGCCAAAGGGTGTAATAATAGCCATTTTTAGAATGTCATCAGGGTAGACCAGGATGTGATGATACTCCAGACAAGGTCCACCTTGGAAAAGATACGAGCTCCTTGCAGGATGGACGTGAAGTTCTGTAAATCCAGTACTGCGATATCCTTGTTCAACCTGTGGTAATCACCACAAGGTCTCCATCCACTTGCGGCCTTGGGTATCATGTGGAGTAGAGCTATCGGACCATTGTGCAATATCCATGTCCTCCATCCTTTCAAACTCCTCTTTGGCCAGACAAAGTTTATCTGGAGGGACCCTGTGAGCTTGGGCATGCAGCAGAGGTCCTCCGGTTGGTATGGGGTGAAGCACCCCATACCAATGCCTGAAGAGGGCGCACAAAATCAGTGAAACGGTGCGGACTCGAAAGGCCAACATGGCCTGTTTCCGCTCCGTAAATGGTTATATGATTATATGTTTCGGCATTGCTGACGTGAATTGCAGTGTAATTATTGCAGGTAATTCTGCCAACAACCTGGCGAATTCATTCTCCAAGAGAGTAACCGAGTCTAAATGGGAGGCTGGCTGCTTGGCCTCACCTAGGAGTGAAGATCTGGGAAGTGTTTGTATGAACAGGCCTTCATTCCTCCAGATCAACCAGCAGGCCATGAGCTCTGAGAAAATCAGTTCCCAGTAGTGGTTGTGCGACCGTAGCCAATATGAACATCCATGTGAACTTAGTATCGCCAAACTGAAGCAGGATCCTATGCACGCCAAATGTCTGGATAATACTGCAGTTTGCAGCTTTCAATGCTGGCTCGGGTTTTCCGTTACGTGTGTCATGCCCCAAAGGGGGAAGCACACTGATGTCAGCCCCTGTATTGACCAATAAACATCAATGGCCAGCCACTACAGGGTCACCTGTAGTGCATGCCCAAGCTCACAAGTTCACCAATGTAGCAAAGTATTCTATACTGAGCTACTATAGACGTCAGTGTACACGTTGTGGAATCACTGTGCAGGGAAGCTAATGTACATGCTGTGGAGTTTAGTGCAAGACTGACACCATCAGGCTTGCACCCTGGGCTTATAAACATCACTGCTTTTGTTACATGGACAGGAAGTATCCATAATTGATGCCATCAGCCCAGATAAAAATCTGTGTTAAATGCAGGCCAATTTCCCATGTTTCTCACACACACAAAAATCAATCAATCAAAGAATCAAAGAATCCCTGTGACACCTACTGACATTTTCCATATCTTGATGAAGGGCTCAAGCCCAAAATGTTGGTCATGTATTTTTATCTTTGCTATATAAAGGACACTGTTTGATCTGCTGAGTTTCTCCAACATCATGTTTTTACTTCAATTACTGTGTCTGCAGACTTTTGTGTTTTACTTTTGACACTCCACTCACTATCGTTTGCCAACCAGATTTTGATGCACTGCTGTAGCAGTAAACAGACACAAAACTTGAGAAAGACTGTACAACAGGCTTTATTCAGTTAAAAGTCTCTGCTGGAGTGGTAGCTGTACTGGTGGCTCGCGAGTGACTGGCTCGGGAGGGACCGGCTCAGGATTATATCCCGGGCGGTTGATTGACAGCCAGCCGGGTGGAGTTAGGTCTATTCAGTTCGGCTGATTGACATCCAGCCAGGTGTGGTCTGTCCTCCTGAGATCGACCCCTGCAGTAGGCTAGTGGTGTATCACCACACAGACAAATACTCATTTATCTCAGTTCTGTCTTTTAGTTAACCAAACCTCTATCTGTGGTAATACATTACTCCCAAGTCTTATGCAGGTCTTTATTTGTGGCACCTTATCAAATGCCTTTGGGAAATTCAGGTATACCTTGAAGAAGGGTGGCACAATTAGCATAGCAAATGGCACAATGCTGTTACAGTGCCAGAGATGAGAACCGGGGTTCAAATCCTGCGCTGTCTGTCAGGAATTTGTACGCTCTCCCCATGTCTGTGTGGGTTTTTCTCTGGTTGCTCCAGTTTCTTCCTACTGTTCAAAACATACCGGGGTTGTAGGTCAATTGGGCAGCATGGGCCGAAACGGCCTGTTACTGCCTTGTATGTCTAAATTTAAAAATCCAAAGGGCTCAGGACTGAACCGTCGATTATATATCTTTATTTCCCATGGATGCTGGGACTCCTCTGGCATTTCTGTGTTTTAGTAGAACTCACATTCCTCTCTACCCACTGTCCTCATTATATCCTCAAAAAAAAACTAGAATGAATTTATTAAATGACCTACCCTTCTTGAATCCATGGTGTGGTTTGTCTGATGGAATAATTTTTGTTCAGGTGTCTATTTCTTCCTTAATGGTTTCTTCAAGCATTTTCCTGATTACAAACATCAAGCCCTTTGTCTACTTTCTTTTTCTCCCCCACCCCCCTTTGTCTACCTCCTTTTTCTTCCCCCCTTTGTCTACCTCCTTTTTCTTACCCCACCTTTGTCTACCTCCTTTTACTCGCCCCTTTTGTCTACCTCCTTTTTCTTCCCCCCCTTTGTCTACCTCCTTTTTCTTACACCCCCCTTTGTCTACCTCCTTTTTCTTCCCCCCCTTTGTCTACCTCCTTTTTCTTCCCCCCCTTTGTCTACCTCCTTTTTCTTCCCCCCCTTTGTCTACCTCCTTTTTCTTCCCCCCCTTTGTCTACCTCCTTTTTCTTCCCCCCCTTTGTCTACCTCCTTTTTCTTCCCCCCTTTGTCTACCTCCTTTTTCTTCCCCCCCTTTGTCTACCTCCTTTTTCTTCCCCCTTTGTCTACCTCCTTTTTCTTCCCCCCTTTGTCTACCTCCTTTTTCTTACCCCACCTTTGTCTACCTCCTTTTACTCGCCCCTTTTGTCTACCTCCTTTTTCTTCCCCCCCTTTGTCTACCTCCTTTTTCTTACACCCCCTTTGTCTACCTCCTTTTTCTTCCCCCCCTTTGTCTACCTCCTTTTTCTTCCCCCCCTTTGTCTACCTCCTTTTTCTTCCCCCCCTTTGTCTACCTCCTTTTTCTTCCCCCCCTTTGTCTACCTCCTTTTTCTTCCCCCCCTTTGTCTACCTCCTTTTTCTTCCCCCCTTTGTCTACCTCCTTTTTCTTCCCCCCTTTGTCTACCTCCTTTTTCTTCCCCCCCTTTGTCTACCTCCTTTTTCTTCCCCCTTTGTCTACCTCCTTTTTCTTCCCCCCTTTGTCTACCTCCTTTTTCTTACCCCACCTTTGTCTACCTCCTTTTACTCGCCCCTTTTGTCTACCTCCTTTTTCTTCCCCCCCTTTGTCTACCTCCTTTTTCTTACACCCCCTTTGTCTACCTCCTTTTTCTTCCCCCCCTTTGTCTACCTCCTTTTTCTTCCCCCCCTTTGTCTACCTCCTTTTTCTTCCCCCCCTTTGACTACCTCCTTTTTCTTCCCCCCCTTTGTCTACCTCCTTTTTCTTCCCCCCTTTGTCTACCTCCTTTTTCTTCCCCCCCCTTTGTCTACCTCCTTTTTCTTCCCCCCCCTTTGTCTACCTCCTTTTTCTTCCCCCTTTGTCTACCTCCTTTTTCTTCCCCCCTTTGTCTACCTCCTTTTTCTTACCCCCCCCTTTGTCTACCTCCTTTTACTCGCCCCTTTTGTCTACCTCCTTTTTCTTCCCCCCTTTGTCTACCTCCTTTTTCTTACCCCCCCCTTTGTCTACCTTCTTTTTCTTCCCCCCCTTTGTCTACCTTCTTTTTCTTCCCCCCCTTTGTCTACCTCCTTTTTCTTACCCCCCCTTTGTCTACCTCCTTTTACTCGCCCCTTTGTCTACCTCCTTTTTCTTCCCCCTTTGTCTACCTCCTTTTTCTTCCCCCTTTGTCTACTTCCTTTTTCTTCCCCCTTTGTCTACCTCCTTTTTCTTCCCCCTTTGTCTACTTCCTTTTTCTTCCCCCTTTGTCTACCTCCTTTTTCTTCCCCCTTTGTCTACCTCCTTTTTCTTCCCCCCTTTGTCTACCTCCTTTTTATTACCCCCCCTTTGTCTACCTCCTTTTTACTCGCCCCTTTTGTCTACCTCCTTTTTCTTCCCCCCCTTTGTCTACCTCCTTTTTCTTACACCCCCCTTGTCTACCTTCTTTTTCTTCCCCCCTTTGTCTACCTCCTTTTTCTTCCCCCCTTTTGTCTACCTGCTTTTTCTTCCCCCCCCTTTGTCTTCCTCCTTTTTCTTACCCCGCCCCCTTTGTCTACCTTCTTTTTCTTCCCCCCCTTTGTCTACCTCCTTTTTCTTCCCCCCCTTTGTCTACCACCTTTTTCTTCCCCCCCTTTGTCTACCTCCTTTTTCTTCCACCCCTTTGTCTACCTCCTTTTTCTTCCCCCTTTGTCTACCTCCTTTTTCTTCCCCCCCTTTGTCTACCTCCTTTTTCTTCCCCCTTTGTCTACCTCCTTTTTCTTCCACCCCTTTGTCTACCTCCTTTTTCTTCCCCCCTTTGTCTACCTCCTTTTTCTTCCCCCCCTTTGTCTACCTCCTTTTTCTTACACCCCCCTTGTCTACCTTCTTTTTCTTCCCCCCTTTGTCTACCTCCTTTTTCTTCCCCCCTTTGTCTACCTCCTTTTTCTTCCCCCTTTGTCTACCTCCTTTTTCTTCCCCCCCTTTGTCTACCTCCTTTTACTTCCCCCCTTTGTCTACCTACTTTTTCTTCCCCCCCCCTTTGTCTACCTCCTTTTTCTTCCCCCCCCTTTGTCTACCTCCTTTTTCTTCCCCCCCCTTTGTCTACCTCCCTTTTCTTCCCCCTTTATCTACCTCCTTTTTCTTCCCCCCCTTTGTCTACCTCCCTTTTCTTCCCCCCCTTTGTCTACCTCCTTTTTCTTCCCCCTTTGTCTACCTCCTTTTTCTTCCCCCTTTGTCTACCTCCTTTTTCTTCCCCCCCCCTTGTCTACCTCCTTTTTCTTCCCCCCTTTGTCTACCTCCTTTTTCTTCCCCCCTTTGTCTACCTCCTTTTTCTTCCCCCTTTGTCTACCTCCTTTTTCTTCCCCCCCTTTGTCTACCTCCTTTTACTTCCCCCCTTTTTCTACCTCCTTTTTCTTCCCCCCTTTGTCTACCTCCTTTTTCCTCCCCCCCCTTTGTCTACCTCCTTTTTCTTCCCCCCCCCTTTGTCTACCTCCCTTTTCTTCCCCCTTTGTCTACCTCCTTTTTCTTCCCCCCCCCTTTGTCTACCTCCTTTTTCTTCCCCCTTTGTCTACCTCCTTTTTCTTCCCCCTTTGTCTACCTCCTTTTTCTTCCCCCCCCCTTTGTCTACCTCCTTTTTCTTCCCCCTTTGTCTACCTCCTTTTTCTTCCCACCCTTTGTCTACCTCCTTTTTCTTCCCCCCCTTTGTCTACCTCCTTTTTCTTCCCCCCCTTTGTCTACCTCCTTTTTCTTCCCCCCCTTTGTCTACCACCTTTTTCTTCCCCCCTTTGTCTACCTCCTTTTTCATCCCCCCCTTGTCTACCTCCTTTTTCTTCCCCCTTTGTCTATCTCCCTTTTCTTCCCCCTTTGTCTACCTCCTTTTTCTTCCCCCCCTTTGTCTACCTCCTTTTTCTTCCCCCTTTGTCTACCTCCTTTTTCTTCCCCCCCTTTGTCTACCTCCTTTTTCTTCCCCCCCTTTGTCTACCTCCTTTTTCTTCCCCCTTTGTCTACCTCCTTTTTCTTCCCCCCCTTTGTCTACCTCCTTTTTCTTCCCCCCTTTGTCTACCTCCTTTTTCTTCCCCCTTTGTCTACCTCCTTTTTCTTCCCCCCCTTTGTCTACCTCCTTTTACTTCCCCCCTTTTTCTACCTACTTTTTCTTCCCCCCCCCCCTTTGTCTACCTCCTTTTTCTTCCCCCCCTTTGTCTACCTCCTTTTTCTTCCCCCTCCTTTGTCTACCTCCTTTTTCTTCCCCCCCTTTGTCTACCTCCTTTTTCTTCCCCCTTTGTCTACCTCCTTTTTCTTCCCCCTTTGTCTACCTCCTTTTTCTTCCCCCCCCTTTGTCTACCTCCTTTTTCTTCCCCCTTTGTCTACCTCCTTTTTCTTCCCACCCTTTGTCTACCTCCTTTTTCTTCCCCCCCCTTTGTCTACCTCCTTTTTCTTCCCCCCCTTTGTCTACCTCCTTTTTCTTCCCCCCTTTGTCTACCTCCTTTTTCTTCCCCCCCTTTGTCTACCTCCTTTTTCTTCCCCCTTTGTCTACCTCCTTTTTCTTCCCCCTTTGTCTACCTCCTTTTTCTTCCCCCCCTTTGTCTACCTCCTTTTACTTCCCTCCTTTTTCTTCCCCCCCCCTTTGTCTACCTCCTTTTTCTTCCCCCTTTGTCTACCTCCTTTTTCTTCCCCCCCTTTGTCTACCTCCTTTTACTTCCCCCCTTTTTCTACCTACTTTTTCTTCCCCCCCCCTTTGTCTACCTCCTTTTTCTTCCCCCCCCTTTGTCTACCTCCTTTTTCTTCCCCCCCCTTTGTCTACCTCCTTTTTCTTCCCCCCCTTTGTCTACCTCCCTTTTCTTCCCCCTTTGTCTACCTTCTTTTTCTTCCCCCTTTGTCTACCTCCTTTTTCTTCCCTCCCCTTTGTCTACCTCCTTTTTCTTCCCCCTTTGTCTACCTCCTTTTTCTTCCCCCTTTGTCTACCTCCTTTTTCTTCCCTCCCCTTTGTCTACCTCCTTTTTCTTCCCCCTTTGTCTACCTCCTTTTTCTTCCCCCCCCTTTGTCTACCTCCTTTTTCTTCCCTCCCCTTTGTCTACCTCCTTTTTCTTCCCCCTTTGTCTACCTCCTTTTTCTTCCCCCTTTGTCTACCTCCTTTTTCTTCCCCCCCCTTTGTCTACCTCCTTTTTCTTCCCCCCCTTTGTCTACCTCCTTTTTCTTCCCCCGCTTTGTCTACCTCCTTTTTCTTCCCCCCCTTTGTCTACCTCCTTTTTCTTCCCCCTTTGTCTACCTCCTTTTTCTTCCCTCCCCTTTGTCTACCTCCTTTTTCTTCCCCCTTTGTCTACCTCCTTTTTCTTCCCCCTTTGTCTACCTCCTTTTTCTTCCCTCCCCTTTGTCTACCTCCTTTTTCTTCCCCCTTTGTCTACCTCCTTTTTCTTCCCCCCCCCTTTGTCTACCTCCTTTTTCTTCCCTCCCCTTTGTCTACCTCCTTTTTCTTCCCCCTTTGTCTACCTCCTTTTTCTTCCCCCTTTGTCTACCTCCTTTTTCTTCCCCCCCCTTTGTCTACCTCCTTTTTCTTCCCCCCCTTTGTCTACCTCCTTTTTCTTCCCCCGCTTTGTCTACCTCCTTTTTCTCTCTTCCCCCCACAATAAGTGGCGTGACATTTATCAGTCGCCAGTGAAACCGAAAGCGACATCATCTTATCCATGAGGGAATCCCTCTGGCTTTGGGGCACGTCATCGAACATTCTGTGTGCGATTAAGGGGCCTGGTCGCCCCTCCACAAATTGCCGGAATCGATTGGGCTCGTCTGTGAGGAACTTGGATGCAGGAGCGTGAGGGTCTGCAATTCAGGTGGATGTGGCGAGAAGTTGGGGGCATTTCTGTTCAATGATCAAACTGGGCAAACCAGCAACTGAGATGTGTCGGTGCCCGATGAGCAGGGCATTGAGAAGAGGATTACTGCCGTAAACCACCCCCCCTCGCCGTGTGCTGCTCTCTCTGATGGACACGAGTAGCTGGTGAGTCTGGGTCTCTTTGTTAATTCTGCCTTGGAAATAAAGTCGGAAAGAACAAGCCCTTCCTGTTATCCTCTGATGGGCTCGTTTCCCAACTGATTTCGGTGTGGCCCCTGAGCAGACTTAGGTTTGCTGTAAATTCCTGTTAAAAAAATCTGGACTAAAGTGTACTGGAAAATCAAACAGTGCAGGGATGGGCCTTAAGTCACACTTCTTTGCAGAGCTTGAATTAAAATGGTATCTAATTCCTGATAGCGGGATTGGTGCTTGGTCCCGAGTTTTGAAGAAGCAGAAAAATAACATTAAGACATTTCATTGGGCGTTTTATTTTTACGAATATGCAGGACCATTTCGCAAAAGTTTACCAAATAGACGTTTAAGTTGTTGATCTCGAAATTAATGATTTTTTTGTAAATCCTAGCAGCTATTACTCACGGAAAAGATTGATTTCCCCCCCCCCCCCCCCCCCCACCACACACACACACACACACGACACATTGGCTAATAATTTAGTGATGTTACATTATGGATCACAGGGTGATGGGAATTTCAGTACTTTCCCAGCTAGTGCTCAGGTATTGCGTCCTAGATGATGTGATACGCAGCAAAAATTGGGTAACCTATAGATTTGGGCTGAAATTGTGGTTATCCTTAATTTTCTGTGGATATTCCGTGACTTAATGAATTTCTCCAGCACGTTTGTGCATTGCACTCAATCCCAAGATCTGTAAACTTTCTTGTTTAAAACTTAATGTCAACAGTTGTTATAGGCTGATACATACCACTGCTGTCTGATCCTGAAACATTAGCATATTTAAAAAAATGATCGTTGTCAAAACCCATGCTAGCTAAATCAAGATTGTGTTTTATAACCACCAAGCCTGCTTTTTTTTTGTTTCTCAAAAGTAATAGCTTCAGGATGTCCAAAGCATTTCACATTTCTTCACTTCAAGAAACTAAGCCAATTGTCACAGACAATCAGATAAACAGACTGGATTTTTTTTCTCTCACTGTGCCAGTCGTTGAAAGATCACTGTAGGATATTGGGAAACTCCTTTTAGTTCTTTAAGAGATTGAATAGCACAATTTACACTATCCAAGTGTGAGAAGTGCCTTCATGTTCACAAAATATGCTCGAGACAAAAGTTGAGAACAAAGAACATTTATTTACATTTACAACATTGCAAGGTTGGGTACTCTCCCCCTACCTCGGGAAAGTACACCGAGGGCGGGAAGCTTCTTTGTTTTTAAACATTTTTCAAATCACCTGCCCTTACATTTTTCTTACATTTATCCTTGGATTGGTTTGGCACTTTTCCCTATTCGCCTGACTCTTGACTGACTCCGACTTTCTCCTATCCCGTACTGACACCTCCTTTCCCCACCTCCCCTATTAAACAAGCCCTTTGTGTGTAGGTGCATATTTCTATATCTGCTTAAATTCCTCTGTTATCTTGTCTCTACTTTTTCATGCGCCATTTTACACAAAGAACATTTTAGCTATTTCCTTGCTTTTTCTACCTTCTATAATTGTTTCTAAGTTCCATTAAAATAGTAACTGTTTCTAAACTCCTACAATAATCAGAAAGTAACTTTCTAAACTCTTACACAAGGGCAGACATCAGGGTATGTAAATACCTTGCCCACTGTCCAAGTGGGATGGGATGGTGGTACACTTATCACAAAGGTATTGATTGCTCAGTACTGAAACAATTCTAAGACTGATAGTGTTGAATTCAGTTATTTTGACCTTCCTCCTCCACAATGGTAATCTAACCATATCACTAAACACACTGGACTGGCCATATAACCTGACGGATGAGCACTTGATGTTGACACACTTGTTTCTATCAAAAGATGCCAAGAGAGTACATCTTGTTTTTCTTTCCTCACATTTGTAATTCTTCTTGGAAAAATGTAGGACAAGTTGTCATATTATAAATTTAAACATACTGTATTTTTCAACAATATAATTACAATGTTTTTTTTTTATTTGTTGATTACCATGGGTATGAAGGATCTCCATCCTCAACCGATGGTCAGAACACTTCCAATCTCTTTTCAGTGCCAACTGCTCAGTCCAAGATTCCGCCCTGCTCCAGCTCCCTCAACAGCCCCTAAGGCTAGAGCTGGATGAGGTCCTCACCCTGGATGAGACATATAAGGCAATCGAACAACTGAAAAGTGGCAAAGCAGCAGGTATGGATGGAATCCCCCCAGAGGTCTGGAAGGCTGGCGGCAAAACTCTGCATGCCAAACTGCATGAGTTTTTCAAGCTTTGTTGGGACCAAGGAAAACTGCCTCAGGATCTTCGTGATGCCACCATCATCACCCTGTACAAAAACAAAGGCGAGAAATCAGACTGCTCAAACTACAGGGGAATCACGCTGCTCTCCATTGCAGGCAAAATCTTCGCTAGGATTCTACTAAATAGAATAATACCTAGTGTCGCCGAGAATATACTCCCAGAATCACAGTGCGGCTTTCGCGCAAACAGGAACTACTGACATGGTCTTTGCCCTCAGACAGCTCCAAGAAAAGTGCAGAGAACAAAACAAAGGACTCTACAACACCTTTGTTGACCTCACCAAAGCCTTCGACACCGTGAGCAGGAAAGGGCTTTGGCAAATACTAGAGCGCATCGGATGTCCCCCAAAGTTCCTCAACATGATTATCCAACTGCACGAAAACCAACAAGGTCGGGTCAGATACAGCAATGAGCTCTCTGAACCCTTCTCCATTAACAATGGAGTGAAGCAAGGCTGCGTTCTCGCACCAACCCTCTTTTCAATCTACTTCAGCATGATGCTGAACCAAGCCATGAAAGACCCCAACAATGAAGACGCTGTTTACATCCGGTACCGCACGGATGGCAGTCTCTTCAATCTGAGGCGCCTGCAAGCTCACACCAAGACACAAGAGAAACTTGTCCGTGAACTACTCTTTGCAGACGATGCCGCTTTAGTTGCCCATTCAGAGCCAGCTCTTCAGCGCTTGACGTCCTGCTTTGCGGAAACTGCCAAAATGTTTGGCCTGGAAGTCAGCCTGAAGAAAACTGAGGTCCTCCATCAGCCAGCTCCCCACCATGACTACCAGCCCCCCCACATCTCCATCGGGCACACAAAACTCAAAACGGTCAACCAGTTTACCTATCTCGGCTGCACCATTTCATCAGATGCAAGGATCGACAATGAGATAGACAACAGACTCGCCAAGGCAAATAGCGCCTTTGGAAGACTACACAAAAGAGTCTGGAAAAACAACCAACTGAAAAACCTCACAAAGATAAGCATAAACAGAGCCATTGTCATACCCACACTCCTGTTCGGCTCCGAATCATGGGTCCTCTACCGGCATCACCTACGGCTCCTAGAACGCTTCCACCAGCGTTGTCTCCGCTCCATCCTCAACATCCATTGGAGCGCTTTCATCCCTAACGTCGAAGTACTCGAGATGGCAGAGGTCGACAGCATCGAGTCCACGCTGCTGAAGATCCAGCTGCGCTGGGTGGGTCACATCTCCAGAATGGAGTACCATCGCCTTCCCAAGATCGTGTTATATGGCGAGCTCTCCACTGGCCACCGTGACAGTGGTGCACCAAAGAAAAGGTACAAGGACTGCCTAAAGAAATCTCTTGGTGCCTGCCACATTGACCACCACCAGTGGGCTGATATCGCCTCAAACCGTGCATCTTGGCGCCTCACAGTTTGGCGGGCAGCAACCTCCTTTGAAGAAGGCCGCAGAGCCCACCTCACTGACAAAAGGCAAAGGAGGAAAAACCCAACCCCAACCAACCAATTTTCCCCTGCAACCGCTGTAACCGTGTCTGCCTGTCCCGCATCGGACTTGTCAGCCACAAACGAGCCTGCAGCTGACGTGGACTTTTACCCCCTCCATAAATCTTCGTCCGCGAAGCCAAGCCAAAGAAGAAGGATCTGAACTGGTATTGAATCAGACTCACCAAGAGAAATACAAGAGCTGCAGATGCTGAAATCTAGAGTGAAGAAAGAGCAGCAGAAGGGCCTCATCCTTAATTGTACCTCTGTCAGCTGTAAATTCAAATTATGGAACATTTTTGATGCTCTGATAGCTCAATGGTTAGAGCACTGTCCTTGTAAACCAGGGGTTGCAAGTTTGTTCCTTGCTGGGGCTTCATTTCTGTGAGGCATGCTGGACAAGGTGGCGACTCTGTCTTTCCTGTGATGGACGAAGTTAAAGAATTTTGTGTATGTTACATTCTAAATGTAGTATTTTGTGAGAATAATGGAACCTTTACACTTGCCAAGTTTCACAATCTGAGAATTCTGTTGCCCATGTTCAGCATTGCATGAATTTGTACAGTGACCTCTCCATTCTCACTCTCTTGGACTTGCTTTCTGAGCAACAATACATTAAATTCTAACATAACACTCAAAATGTTGGAGGGTCAGGCAGCATCCAATATTTTGAGCCAAACCCTTCAATTGGAATAGCAAGAAATGGGCAGAAAACGGAATTTAATTCTGTTACATTCTAAGTTTTTAACTTTTGACATCATTGTTACCCACTGTCTTCCTCACAATCTGCATCCTGTCATGCACTTCCTTCCATAAACATTAACTTTCTATAATCCTTGTATTGCCATTGGCAGTAGAGTTGCCCTATGTTGCAAGTTCAGTGCTGTAAGCTCAAGCAGGAGTGCTATCTGAACCTCTCTGTTTCCCTCCAAATTTAACACTTCTTTACAACCAGTATTTTCTCCATGCTCTGCGTTGCATATTAACTTCCCACAATGGTTTAATTTTGTTATTGTTTTGGTGTACCCCCATAGAGTGCCCTGGGTTCTTTTTCATGTTAAGTCTTTTAGATTTTCTCATTGATTTTTTTTTAATATACCAGTGACTACTGATTTAGCTGATCTTGCAGACTGTTGGTGTACCGCTACAATAGATTTTACATCCCCGGGTTAAGGCGGAGCAGATGAAGTCATAAATCCTGTCCCTCTTATTGAAATGTTAGGCTCAGGTGGAGAGTGCTTGGAGGTGCATTCTTGGCTGCAACGTTCATAAAGATTAGATGGCTTTGTCAGCATTGTGGGCTTGGCTCAGATTCAATGATAATTGCATAGAACTTTCCATCTGATTGTGCAAGTACAACCTGATGAAACAGTGTTTTTGTCATTGGCCTCTTGGGTAATATTCCCTAACTAGAGAGGAGAGTCAGATTAGCAAAAATAATCTATTTCAGCCTTGACTATACTCGGCCTCTATAGTGCATTTGGATAGAGTATTCCTGAGATTCATTGCCCACTTAGTGAAAAAATTTAATCTTGTCTCAGTCCTGAATGTCTAATCTATTATTTTGACTCTGATCCCTGGTTCTAGACATCCTATCCAATGAATCTGCATCTCTCCATCTACTCTGTCAACCATAGTAAGAATTGAACTAGTGCTTAGCCCCAATTTCATCTTTTGGACTTGAGGAGCATTGCACATAATGCAACTTGCATAACCCACAGAATCATTCAAGAGAGGAGGATTTTGGAAGGAGAGGAAAGGAAAACATTTTAAAACAGCAACCTGGTTTAATATGAAACAAAAACAATTCTTTATGAAAATACAGACATCTTTCGATGCAACTAGAATATTCCTGCCTTTTCAAAATCTTGGAGCACCATAGTCATCTGGCATTCGTTCTATGTTATACCTGTGTTGAGAGATGTACATAATAGGAACACCTGGAATTTTACGGATCCTCCTCTTGAGATCTCTGTCCACAGTTGCAACAATATAAAATTTATGCTGCGTGACTCTGTTCACTAGACAGTAATCAGCATATGTTCCTTTGTGCGTGCAGGGCAGTCGCTCAAATCGTGGATCCTTTGCTATTCTGAGAGCGACCCTGTATTTCATTCCCATTTTCTCGATTTCTCCCATCACACAGTCAGTGATACAGGGAATACACTTTGCATACAAGCAATCCATCATCGACGTGCGTGAGGTTGCAGAATAAGAAATGGGGATTTTCTTAAATCTCATGAAACTGTGTTGAGTAACATAATAGTAAATAAGCAGTGGAAGTGAAAAAAAAACCATAGTAAGAATGATGCTTGTATGAAGATTTCCTTGCATTATTGTGCAATACACCATGCCTTCATCCCCATCCGAGGTGTAGGAACAAACTGACATTGCTGCAGAATTTATCTTTGTTCTGCAACATCCACAGATTGAAGTAAAACATGAAAGTCTGCAGATGAAAGTCTGATTGTAGTAAAAACACACCAAAATGCTGAAGGAACTTGGCCGGTCTTTCAGCATCCATAGGAGATAAAGATATATTGCTGGCTTTTTGGGCCTGAGCCCTTCTGTAAAGAATAAGCAGAATGAGCAAAAATCAGGAACTCTCATAATACAGACAGTGCTGGCTGGGGGAGGAATCCAGACCAACAAAAGGATATAATATAGGGAGAGGTTAATGTTGCTAGAGATGGACCAAGTGAATTTGAGGTCAGAGTGGAAGTTGGCAGCAAAGTGAATGAAATTATTGAGCTCATCGTGGGTGCATGCGGCAACACCAAATTAGTCATCAATGTAGCGAAGGAAGAGTTGAGGGGCCTTGCCTGTGTAGGCTTGTAGCATGGATTGCTGCATGTACCCAACATAGGCAGGCATAGCTGGGGCCCATATGGGTACCCATGCCTGCCCCTTTGACTTGGAGAAAGTGGGATGAGTCAAAGGAGAAATTATTGAGGGCGTGGACAAGTTCTGACAGCTGTGGTGGTGGAGGGGGACTGGTTGGCTCTATTGTCCAGAAAGAAAAAAAGGACTTTATGGCCTTCAGTATGGGGAATGGAGGTGTATAGGGATTAGATGCTCATTGCAAACATGAAGAGGAGGGTGTGAGAAGTGACCTGAATATAATTGGGAGGGACTAGGCCAGGGAGATAAAACTGAGTCGAGGTAAGTAGAGACCGTATCGGTGGTGCAGGAGCATGCGGACATGAGTGGTCTGCCAAGTCAATTGGGTTTGTGGATCTTGGATAGATGCCATGGTGGACCTCTTGTCGGACTCTGGCTTTACCTTACCCTTAATTTAGTTTATGTGTTGTCTGAGTCCAGCGTGCTTGTTGAATGAAGTGATAGGAGAAGGTATTCGGTTCAACAATCAGTTTATTATACAGCACAAGAATAAAACTTAACAGAGCTCTGGGTCAGTCATTAGTTCATAGGTCACCTGCACAGTGAGCTATTCCCCAAGACTGACCCCTATTGTCCAGTCTGCTCAGTTTATATAGATCCAAATTACCATACAGAACAAAAGTTGGCTTCCTTTGCTAGATTTTTACATAAAGTATATCACCAGCAATTTCCTATTCTACAGTTTATCTCGGGTGTAGACCTCTTATCTTAAATCCTCAAGATCAGACCATCCTATTGTTTTGACCAGAAATCAATTCCTACCCCAGATATTTCCAATCATCGTTCTGTTCCTGTTTGGCCACTGTCTTCTGTTCTCCTTAACACCTCCTCATGCCTAATCTTCTTCCTAGACTGGCTTTCCATTCCCTTTGTTTCTTACAGGATACTCTTTGTTCTGGTCTGACCTGTGTCTCCTGCACTACTCAACACCTCCTTCAGTTGAGCATTCCTCCTAAATTGTTTCATCCATTTCCTCTCCCTTGTATTTTGGAAGCAGACAATTCTACCCCTACTGGACTCAGCCAACTTTGCTCCATGCTGTGATTGCCACTTAATTACCTTATACTTTTCCCTTAACCATGAAGTAAATATAAAAATTGTTACATCGTCCTCTATTCCGTGATATTTTAGCCCCTAGATTCCAACATTCTACGTTAGAGAGACAGAGTGCCTACTGGGAGTTTGCATTGTTGAGCACCTCGACTGACTGCCACAATAGTATGGATTACTGACCAATGGTACTGACCACCCATTTCAATTCCCCATCCATTTCCTTGCTGACATGCAAATTGGAGGAACAACACCTCATCTTGCAACTGGGCATCCTTCAACTGGATGGCATTTATATCAACTTCTCTGGCTTTTGTTTCACTTCTTCTTCCCTATTGGCTTTCTCCAGCCCTGTTGCTCTCCCTTTCCCTGTCTGCTTTCGCACAGATATAATCAATTCTCACCTCTCCCTTTATCCTATCCAATTAATACCTTCAGTTGGTCGGGATTCCTCCCCCAACCAGCACTGTCTGAGTTCTGAGATTTCCTGTTTTTTCGCTCATTCTGCTTATTTCTTGAAGAAGGGCTCAGGCCCGAAACGTCAGCGATATAATCTTGGTCTCCTCTTGATGCTTAAAGACCAGCTGAGTTCCTCCAGCATCTTGGTGTGTTTTCTATCGACCGATTGAATGCTAAGTAACCATGTGCAGCAGATTTTTATTTTGCTCTGAAGGGATTTTTGCCTCCCCCCTCCACCCTAACCCACCTTCCTCCCATTCCTGAGACTAGCTATCTGGGAATTTGCAGTCAATAAAATGCTAAAAATAAGATCTACACAATTAACTTTGGTGCAAGAAGATTAAAGTGCTCAAATTTAAATCTGACCTTTAATTGCAAAGTACGCAGAGCAAGAGAAAACTTATTGATGGTCCAGAATGTGTGTAAATAGATTTAATCTCGTATCCAAAATTTAGGGTTAGATTTTGGCTAAAACAAATGTTCAAGTGGGCCAGCCATATGAAGCACCACCTGATATCTTATGGTCTTCACAGCAGCTATAGGGCATGCTGGTCAGATGGGATTTTGGATTGCAATGTCTGCTCTCTCCATGATTGACAAGCTTTGTTTTCCTTGGTTGAAAATTGAAACATTGTAGGTGTTGTAAATTCTGAAATAAAAACAGAAATTACTGTAAGTACTTAACAGTTTGGATAATATCTGGAGAGAGAAATATTTTAGGTAGATGATCATTCACCAATGCTGTGACAAAGTGTCAGTGATCTAAAGTATAAGCTGGCTTTCAGTTTCTGCAGAACTTGATTGATCTGTTAAGTATTTCCAACACTTCAGTTTTTATTTTTTGTTTTTCTAGCTATTCAGTTGGCTAGTTATGCCCTATACTAAAGGACTGATAGGTTGGTCTGAACTGTTCTTGTTATGTTCAGATTTGAGGTACATTGTTCTGTATGTTGTACTCATTTTAGTCTGGTTTTACAAGGCATGTCAGTCCTTTATAAAGTTGATGGGAGGATTTTTCCTTTGAGTACTACCAGTATTTGCATGACCTGAAAGCATATACTTTCTCATGTGTACCCAGGTGCAGTATTCCACTGGGAATTAGGCTGAAGAGATTTTGTGATTAGCATCTGGTTCCATCTGCCAGTGGCTTCCATCCAATTTATTGAGTAAAAACCAAATATCTGTTTGGGTCAGTGATTTTTTTTTCATTTTAAATATATAGTAGTTCTAGGTATTCTCCCAATAACTTGTAAAAGGCATGATTTTCCCAGTATTGTGATATTGCAGGATCAACTGAGTTTACTCAAAATTGATACGCCCTACCAAAAAACAGCACAGGATTTTTAAAAAGTTACTATAATATTCACATTGTTAAATGATCTCTTCGCATAAGAATAAGAAACAAATCCTGCTATATTCCAGTCCAATGCTGCTTGGTGGAGAATGAGTCAAAAATGCTACTCAAACCAGCCTTAAATTGTTTATTTCAAGCCAAAAACCAGTTCAGACTGGATTGCTTTTCTTTGGTGTAACTTGCCTTCAACAAAGCAGGAAGTAAATTGTTTCTCTTTGAGCATGTTTAATCAGATAGTGTTAGTAGAGGTGATATTTTCCATAGTTTGGGGAAATTTCTCTGTGCATGCACTTGAGACTAGTGGTTTTTGAGAGTCGGTCATGTGTAGAGTGAGTATAACTTGAGCAATTTTTCCAATATAGACAGTTGTTTTTCTCATCTGCTGGGTTGCAATCTGCCGTATATCAATTCTTTGAATGACTAATCTTAATGTGATGGATTTGTTATACATTTTTTTAAAATAAATTTATATTTACAGGTATGAATTTATTGGCAAGGAGCTAATCATGTATTTAAAAATGACATTGAAATGTCAACTAATGTTAAATTTTTAATCTGTTGATGAGTGTGGTGCACCTGATAACAGGTAGCACAGGTCCATTTTGGAAGCTATTCAATACCTGTATTTAATAGCAATACTTCAGAATCAACGTCATAGAGATGTGAACCCAGCTCAAGCCATTATGATTACCAACTTCCCCCTCTGCCGACTTCAGCTGTCTTGAGAAAGTTGCCAACATATTAAAGGACTCATCTCGCCCCAGTCACACTTTTCTTCCCCCCCCCCTCCCCCCCCACCACTTCTGTCAGGTAGAAGATACAGGTAGAAAAAAAAACTTGACATGCTTGAAATCATAGGTTGAGGACTTTCTTCCTGCTATGATCAGACTGTTAAATGGAGTTTGCACTGGAAAAAGATGAGATGTGTGCACAGATGTTAACTATTTTTCCATACATCATGCTTTTCTTTTTGTAAAATGCACTGAACTATTTGATTTATTGTAGCACTACACCCTGTACTTTTGTTCATTTATTTGTTCAATTGCCTGGATAGGGCACAAAATGTTTTTTTAATTGTATCTCTGTACATGTGATAATAAGCAATACAATTCAATGCATGAAGGGGACACTAGCATTTATTGTGTTTAAATTTTTAAATAAATAAATAAATAGATTGGTTCCAAATTTTACACCTCATTACACTTTGATATGATTGAGTGACTTAAATCTAATGTTCTGTTGTGTATAAACTATGTTATTACCAAGAGTATTGCAGTTAAAATCCCAACATTTCATTTGCAATGACTCAACATCATTTACTTCACAAAGGGAATGGAAGCCTCTGGGCAAATTCCAAGGAGTTGAGATTTTTGGCAGGAGAGATTGTATTTGATGCATTCTTGGTATTAGTGATTGACTAGACATTTGAAAGAGATTGGGGAACAATCCACTGATGGTTTACTTCAGCCAGGTTTTAATTCAACAATTAAGACCAGAAATGCCCTGTTGGCAGAATTGATCTTTGCTGGGGAAGAATTCTGTGGTAAACCATTGTTATACTGTGATTGGCTGCTACCGACTGAACACACCTCCTGGGATCGATCCTACCCATAGCCTCTTGCATACAACCCTTTCACTTTAGCTCTGATCAGTCAAGGAGGTGGATGGTTTGATAGTGTTCCAGTCTTTGGCTATTAAAAGCCTGATTGTTTCACTACTCTGCCTATTGAGAATTATTGATGGTACATCAATTTTAATAGCTAAAAATGTTCAAAGGAGTATGGAACAAAGAAACTTAACATTGATCTCCGGACATCCCAAACACCTTTGAGCTGTGACTACAATGCTTCAAACCTTTTGGCAGCAGCCATGGGTAAATTGGCTGAGACTCTCCTATTGTGGGTTGGGCCCCAGATTTTTTCCCTTGATAAGTGACACCAATCCATACCAGGCAGTGATGGAGATCCTCGAGGCCCAGTATCGCTGGAAGGTTAACGAGGTCTATTCCAGGCTTCTGGCCACCAAAAAAACAATGCCCTGGTGAGACTAGAGCTGAGTTCCTGCAGGCCCTCTGGATCCTGTGCCGAGCCTGTGACTGTAAGCCCCTGTCTGCCACCCACTATGCTAAGAACCTCATAAGAGATGCCTACATTGCCGGCCTCTGCTCTGGGTACATAGGCTAGTGATTACTGGAGCAAAAGGTACTCTATTTGACGAGGGTAGTCATGCTTACAGAAATGCTGGAGGTGACGCGCCAGAGCTCCAACGACTACTCTCCACTTGGTCGCTTCGTGAGCCGCTATCCTGGGACAGGGCATCATCCCACCCCACAAGTGATTGGTCCCATACGCTGACCTTTATGACCTGACCTTGGCCACCGTCGTTGGCAATCTCTCCAGTTGCTACTTTTGCAGGCAGACCACACATCCAAGGAAATGCTGCCCTGTCAAGGATGCAGTGTACTCCTGGTGCCGGAAAAAGGGGTATTACGCCAAAGTCTGCCAATCTAAACAGCCTGCGAGATCCAGTAGCACCAAGTGAGGACATTTGCTACGAGCAATGGAATCGGCACCATCTTCCCTGGCTTATGATGTCACGAGGGATCAAGGCTGGCCATCTTGGGGCCGAGGGCAACCATTTCAGGTGCGGGAGCACCCAACAGTCTCAGACACTGAATCCATACTGGTATCCATCTCACTGAATCAGGAGGCACTGCATGAATTCCCCATGATGGACATCCAGGTAAATGAGCACATTATCAAATGTTTATTCGAGAGCGGGAGTACACAAAATTTTATCCACCTCGATACTGCTAAATGTCTGTCGTTTAAAGTATGGCTTGCAAAACACTGGATATTTCTCACATCCAAATTCTACTCCGCAGCCATCCATGGGTCCTGCTTAGTGACCCTAACTTTTGAAAGTGTAGTGTACGAAAATTTTAGACTACTCGTCATGCCTTGGTTCTGTGTCCCCTTGTTACTGGGACTGGACTTCCAGTTCCAACTGTAGAAGGTTACATTGCAATTTTACAGGCACCCCCCACCATCTGCGATGAACAGTTCTCGGATGGCCACCCGTAGGGAACTTGTGGCCTTTCGACCCTCAAGTTTGACCCCTTCCTCCTCTGTCCCCCCCCACCACATTGTTCATCAACCTCACCCCTGATTGCAAGCCGGTAGCCACCAGAGGTAGACGATGCTGTGCTGTTCACAGGACGTTTATCAAGTCAGAGGTCCAGTGGTTATTGAACGAGGGCATCATCAAGGTTAGCAATAGTCCTGGGAGAGCCCAGGTTTTTGTGGTCAAGAACGAGGAAAAGAATAGGATGGTCATGGACTACAGCCAGACTACAGCCGGGATACACAGCTCGATGCGTAAATCCTTCCCTGCATATCCAATATGGTCAACTAGATTGCGCAATATCAGGTATTCTCTGCGATCAACGAAGTCAGTGTATCACGAGCTCCTAATCCATCCAGAGGACTGCCATTATACTGCATTTGAGGTATACTGTGTACCTGCAACTATGATAGCCTCTACAGACCTGGCAAACTGAATGATCCCTCGGATGCCCTATTTCGTGGAACCTGTTCTAGTCTTCAATAGACAAAACCGCAGACTCTTCACAATATCCTCTGTCTTCCCAGAGTTACCAAGTTTTTCCATTTTGTCAAATCTCAGAATCTACCTTACTTTGTCAAAGAGATTCGGATAATGACTAGAAACTGTCAGGTCTGTCAGGCAAGACAAACTGTCAGGCAAGGCGCGTTGCATCAAGGCAAAGTGCCCCTTCCAGCATCTCAGCATCTACTTCAAGGATCCCCTCCTCCAACCAGAATGTCTATTTCCTTACTGTTATTTATAAATATTCCCGTTTTCCCCCTTCGCCATCCCATGCCCTGACATTACCATGGCCACTGTTATCAAGGCTCTCTGTAGTATCTTCACGCTCTTTGGGTACCCTGGCTTCATCCACATTGACCGGGGGTACATCATTCAAGAACAATGAGCTATGGCAGTACCTGTTGGCCAGAGGCGTTGCCACGAGCAGGACCACCAGCTACAATCCTGGGGTGATGGGCAAATGGAAAGGGAAAATTCTACAGTCTGGAAGACCATCCTCCTGGCACTGAGGTCACGGGGTCTCCACATTTCCCATTGTCATGAAGTCCTCGCAGATCCACTTCACTCTTTTCGGTCACTTTTATGTATGGCCACCTACAGTACGCCTCATGAATGAATGTTTGCCTTCCCTCTGAAGTCTGCTTCAGGGACTAAGCTGCACGCCTGGCTTACCTCACCAAGACCTGTCCTGCTCTGCAAGCATGTCAATCATTCTCAGACTGACCAACTGGTTGAGAGGATCTGCCTCCTCCATGCAAACCCCCAGCATGCCTATGTTGCATTCCCTGACAGGCGTGAGGACATGGTGTTGATTCGAGACCTGGCACTGTAGGGATCTGCCCCTGCCACTACTGACTTTCCACAGACACTCTGCTCAACTTCAACCTTCGAGGTCCCCGGATCTGCAGCTGACCACCCCAGGCTACTATTCCTGCCAATGATGTATTAGCATCACACTCCTTACACCCCCACCTGTTACCACCCCTTGGCAATCTGTTAACAGGCCATCCTTTCAACCTGATCATGATGTTACGGCAGCTCCCCCCCACCAAAAAAAACCTTTATCATGCTGCTCACTGCAACAGACTCCTGGATAGACTTAATCTGTAAATTTGTATATACGTACAGTTTCTTCACATTTTTTTCTCACCCCGAGACAGATTCTACCCATAGCCCCTTGCTTGCCACCCTTTTGCTTTGATCGGTCAAGAGGGTGGATGGTTGTTTGATAGTTTTCCAGTCTTTAGCTATTAAAAGTGATTATTTCATTAATCAGCCTTTTGTGAATTATTGATGGTACATCAAATTGAATAAAAAGTTGTGTGCACCATTTAAAAAAAAAAGTGCACTTTATAGCAAAGTAAGCTTGTCATTATCACGTTTGTTTATTAATGTTTGTTGTAGATTAATTGGTGTCACATTTCTTATATAAACCATTTTGACTTGGCTTCAAAGTTATTTCATTGAGGAAAAAGTACTTTGCGATGCTCAGAATAGTAGAAGGCCGCTGTATAAATGCAAGCATCTTCTTGATAATTATCAAAATTTTGAGACAAACCACAGAAATATATAATATTTTATGTTCTGCAGTTGATCAATTCCAAGAACCCAGTTCATGCCGTGTATTATAATTTATTTTGCAACTCTGACCTGTTCAAATAGATGCATTGGTCAGCATGAAGTTATGAAGTCTCTCAACAGCTTGTGAGCAGTGCCAGAATCTTGGGCAATACACTTAGACATTCTCAGAAATTATTACTGTGCATGAAAGGTGCAAGTAACTGGCAAAACATTTTGAGAAATTAATTCACAATGTATTATTTTAAATGTATTAATGAATATCTTCAATATCTCACTCCTGCAAGGTGTGCTGCCCACCTGTTTCAATCATACCAATGCCCAAGAAGGGTGTGGTAACCTGTCTAAATGACTATCGACCAGTGGCACTTACAGCGACGTGTATATATTCCAATTCTCCTATCATGGCAACAGGTTTACTGCAAATGCCATCTCATTGGCTCTCCACAAAGCCCTGGAATACAGCAAAGATGCATACATCAGGATGCTCTTCATTGACTACATTTTGTTATTTAACACCATCATCTGCTTAAAACTGATCAGCAAACTCCATGACCTTGTACTCAACATCCCACTGTGTAATTGAACCTTGGTTTCTTCACCTACAGACTACAATCAGTGAGAATTGGTAAGAAAATCCCGACCACAATCGCTATCAGTACCAGAGAGCACTATAGGGCTGTAATTTGGCCTCCTGTTCTACTTGCTTTACATTTACGACTGTGTGCCTCGCTGGCAATACCACTGTAGTGGGTTGTATAGAAAGAGGCAATGAGTCAGCATACAGGAGGGAGATTGAAAAGTTGGCCGAATGGTGCACCAACAATAACCTCACATGTAACGTCACCAAAATCAAGGAGCTGATTGTTGACTTCAGGAAGGGAAAAACCAGATGTGTATGATCCAGTGATCATTGGGGGATCAGAGGTGAAGTTCTTGGGAGTCACTATTTTAGAGAATTTTTCCTTGAGCCAACATAGTAATGGCATCGTGAAGAAACTCCTTGGGAGTTTGCGGAGATTTGTTATGATATAAGAAACCCTGGCAAATTTCTACAGATGTGTGCTGCCTGGTTGGTATGGGGACACCAATACCCTGCAAAAGGTAGTGGGCACATCCAGGACATCACAGAACATCACATTCCACTACTGAGAATATCTACAGGGAACACTGCCGTCAAGAGCTTCAGCAATCACCAAGGATTCATACCCAGCACATGCCCTGTTCTCACTGTTACCATCAGGAAAGACATATAGGTGCCACAAGACTCACACCACCAGGTTAAGGAACAGCTGCTACTTCCCCGTATTCAGTCTCCTCAACAACAAACTCAATCAGGGACTCATTTAAGGACTTTTACTTTTGCACTTTATTGTTTGGTTATTTTCTGCTCTCTGTATTGCACAGTCAGCTGTTTACATTAGTTTATTTCTTCTTGTGCTGGCCTTTATAAACCTTTATAAATGTATATAGGACCGTGGGAAAGTGGTAGTGGTAATAAAACATAGGCGCACAATTTATAAAAATGGTGGGGAAAGTTGCAGATGGCGGACCTGCCTCCCACAATTCTGTGCAGCAGAGAAAGGACTGTATGTACAGAGCACTCATGGAGGGCTTTCTCTGCTGCATGGAATTCTCTCTCTCTCTCTCTCTCTCTTATGTGTTTTATTTCCACTAACACTTTCCCATGGTTGTTTATATAGTTCACACAATAACAGGGGCTGAAGGGTTCATAATGCTTACTGTTAATTATGTTATAATTGGGCATGATTAATTTTGTTTAAATACAAAATCATAATTAGTCAATGCTTCACTCAGACGTCACCAGTGGAGGATAGGCATCCCTCTCCCTGGGGTTGCCTGGTGGTGAGTGTGAATGGATACAGAGAACTGGTTAACATTGGAGAACTGGCTGGTGTTGACCTTGATGAGTCTCAACAGGCAATTTTCCCTCAGGCATTCTTTAGAGTAGAAATAAGGAATCTTGTCAAGTAAAGGTACCTGTTTATCAGTTATGCACATATTGCTGCTTAAGTTTTTTGTTGTTTGATGCAGCTTTGATGTACCAGTAAAATACGACTGAGTGATTTTTAAAAAAATGTTAAAATGGTTTCAAGACATGGTTTTCAATAGCTAGATGTTTGAGGATGAGCTACTTTTCTCTTCCATTGCTGTTGATTTGTACAAATTGAACAGTTTGCAGTTGTTCCTTTGGGCCTAACCAAAAAATCAGCTTCATGATTCATACTGTATCTTAGCCATTTTCAAAGAGTAAACAACACTCAAAGCATTTACATTGAATTGTAGTTTTCTTCCAGCAATTGTAATTTAGAAGCCTGGGATATCAAGTTTATATTTAAAATAAAACTATTGAATAAATTATTTAAAAGTTTATGTAAAAAAAATCCCATAAAGATACTGTAAGTTTTAAGTCATGTAAGATTTTGTAGCTGCACTGAGAGTAATTATGGTTTTATAGTTTTGTGATGTCTATTTGCTGCCAAAAATAGCATTTCAGCATTTTCTGTAGTTGCAGTCTATTTCTGATTTCCCACTCCTGTTAAATCTGTCTGGCCTTCTCATCGACAGCATGTGACCAGAAGCATATTGTGGCTTTGAACTCAAACTGCTGAGAGGAATGCATAGTATTAACCAAAATCAGCATTTGTAAACTGACAGGAGCATTTCTTTCTCTAAGATTGTATGAAAATATCTTTAATGTTGTTATTGTGTAAGCTTTATGACCTATTTAGATAAGTAAGTAGTTTATTGAGAACAACAAAGCCTGAATCAGTACTGATCCAAATGCCTGAATGAGTTCATTCCTGCATTCAGAAATTTATTCTTTTTGGTTTTTTTTAAATAGCAGTTCCCCTTCATTCGCAAAGAGAGAATTTAAATGTGAACCCATGAGATTTAATTGCATAGATTAAGCATAGCTGATAGAAATGAACTTGTGGGTTTTCATCTTCTAATACAAAATATTTTTGTAATTTATAGATGCTATCTGGAATAGAGAATGCATTTTGGAATGCAGTGAGAAGAAATTTTAAATAGTTGCCATGAAATACTAGAATAAATTACTTTTATTATTATCAGGAAATCACATCGCATTCAAAATTAGTGTAAATTGAAGAAATTTGTGTCAGCTGGCAAACGTGCTGCTATTTTAGTAAGAAGGATTAAATGTAAAATTGAATTATTGTAAAAGATAGGGAAATGAGGGAGTCTCAAAAAATGGAAATGACTTTACCTAGAGTTTTGTGCCAATAATCAGGAGTAACTCTGATTGTGTCAGGGTGCTTGGTCAATTTTTGTGGTTGTGGTTCATATCCAGAAAAATCAGTGACCTGGTTTGAAATGTTTTCCCTAAAATTGGCAGTGTCTGAACCCTCCCCAGCTTCTATCATCATTTAAACCTTGACATTCAATTGTGGTACACAGTTCAAATCAGGGTTTATTATAAATGGAAGTTAATATTGTCCAGGTCAATTTATGTCTTGCTCTCTTTGCATGGAGTCCACAATTTAATCTTGCCACAGAAAATTAGGGATTGCACCTAATTGCATCAGGACCCTCATTTTAATGAGATTTAATTTCCATGAAGGGAATAATTGCAACTGTGGAACCTTGTATAAAATCAACCGCTGAGTTAGTCATTTTTTCATCATTCCCCCCCCACCAAACCCTCCACATATCACTGACATCTCACATACAGGACACCTACAACATAGGTAAGGGAATCAGTACCAGAATCGTCCCTGCCCCTTATTGCTTTCAAGTAGCTTCCTAGTTCCATGCCTCTTTCTATACATACTAATCCGTTTAGGGACACAACAAGACATGATTGGACATCCACATTCACACATCATACCCAGGCTAACAGGAACAAAGGCGAAAACGGAAAAGAAATAAACCAATAAGTGAGGATTTGCCGCATCTCAGCAGCTGGTACCTGGGCTGTCGATTGTGGTATGATGGAACAATTCCCTTAGTCCCCTTCCTCCCCAATGGAAGGGTAGATAGATGGAGTAGGGGGTGGAGGACGTAGGCTCACTCTATACCTGTGCTCCAATGTAATTGAAATATGGTCACCAAATTTTAAAGAACATATTATATTCTTTTCTCAGTTATAGGCAATTTTTTCCATGGGAACACAGCTCCGCATTTCCCTATTCCAATGCACAATGTCTAGATGGGAGTTGGATTTCCAGGTAACCACTATGCACTTCCTGGCCACTGCCAATGTGATCATTATGCATTGTATTTGAAATCAGGACAGCTTCATTGTGAGTATTATGTCCAGCATGCTCTCCAACAGGAACAACTCTGGATCCTGTGGGAACTCAACCTATAATTCTATCCAGACTTATATCCAGGGCCTCACCTTGGTACATGTCCAGGTCACGTACACAAAGATTGCTGTCGTTAAGTCGCAGCTAAAGCATAGGTCTGAAATTTCTGGCTTGGCCTTGTTCAATTTATGATATAACTGGTGTATGAAATTATATTGCTGTCATGTTGATCTAACACAGGTCTGAGCAGCACTGCTCATTAATTGTTATTCCCAAGTCCAACTCCCACGTTTGCCTCAATTTATGGAGGCCTTTGGACTTTCCATTTGGCGTAGGAAATATATTGCTGAAATAAATATTCGTGTATTCCCCTTTCAAATCAGGGTCTCCATGTCACTGCACATAGGGATCATTCATCGATGGAGCTAATTTGTCTCTCAAGAAAGATCTTATCTGAAGGTAGCAGAGGAATGTCTTATTTGATAAATCGTATTTGTTCCTAAACTGTTCAAATGATATTAGTTGCCCCTGCTAGTAACAGTCCTCGATACACTTGATCCCCTTCTGGCACCAGGTGTCCAGGATCTTGTTATCTACTGTCAATGCGATTAATCTATTCGGAGTCAGGGGCTTTTTTTTGAGACAGACCCACTTTTATTCCTATAGACTGGTTAAATTTATACCAAATTATGATTACATGTTTTAGTATGGGGCTGTCTTTTTTTTTTGCCAAATAACAATTTCATATTCCATTTATAAATAAAATCCCCTGCTACTTGCCTACTATGCGCAGACCAATTTGTGCCCAGGATGGTACACCTTCCCCCTCAAATAGAGAGACTATACACCTCAACTGGGCTGCTCAATAGTATTTTTTTTTTTTAAAGTCTGGTAATTTTAAATCAGCCAGACTGTAGTCCCATGTTAATTTCAGCATGGAGACCCTACTATCTTACAGTTCCAACTAAATTGTATTCTATGTGAATGTAGATTTTGAAAGAATCCTCAGGGCAATACCACGGGCAAAGTCTGGGAGAGGTATTAGTCTCGTCAGCATGTTCATTTTAATGCAATTGACCCTGCCTACCAGTGTGGCAGACAAGATCATCCATCTATTCAAGTCATTCTCAATCTTTCTAAGCAAGTGGATGTAATTCAACTTATATAAATTATTCAAGTTGTTGTCTACTCTACCTCCTAGGTATTAGATTCCATCTTGTGGCCACTTGAGTTGACTATTTTGTTGGCACTCGCTGTAATCCCCTTTAGTAAGTGGCGTAAACTCACATTTCTTCCAATTGATCTTGTATCCAGAAACCTCCCCATAATCTTCCAGAATAGAGTGTAGTTTAGCCAGCAAGTTTGTTGGCTCTGTCAGATATGCCAGCACGTCATCTGCATATAAATTGATATTCTTCCTGGCCCATCCTTAATCCCTTAATGTCTGGATCCTGCCAATTGGCCTCAGCCAATGGTTCAATAGCTAAAATTAATAGAGCTGGTGATGGTGGACATCCCTACCTAATAGATCTAAATAGTGGAAAAGCTGGAGAAATTTGTCTGTTGGTCACAACTTGAGTCCTGGGGGCTTGATATAGCGTCCTTATCCAATTTATAAAAGTTAGCCCCAGGTCCAACTTTTTCCAGCTCTTTGAATTATAAAGTCCTACTCCAACCTGTCAAATGCTTTTTCTGCATCTAGAGATACTGCTAAACTTTTGACATCCCTTGACTGTGCCAGATATATTATATTTAGTAGCCTACTGATGTTGTCTGAGGCTTGCCTCTTTTGCACAAAGCCATTCGGTTCATATTCATTAGTTTCAGCAAAAATTTTGTCAATTTATTTGTCAGGGCTTTGGCAAGGATCTTGTAGTCCCTGCTCAGTAGTGAAATTGGGCTATAAGATTATGGTTTCAATGGATCTTTTTTTTGGAATCTTTGTAATTATCACTGTTGAAAAGGATTCCTGGAGGGTATGGGTTTCAACTGCCTGTTCTATCACTTCCATAAAACAACATTTTTAAATTCCCTGTAGAATTCAGGCAGGATCCCATCCTCTCCTGGAGATTTGTTAGCTTGTAATAAACTCCATGCTTTTGCTATTTCCTCCTCAGTGAAAGGAACGTTTATCCCTTCCTGTTCTTCTGGGTCTAAATTTGGTAACTCCAATTTTGACAGGAACTTGTTAATTTTATCTGGCTCCCCTTTTGATTCTGATTTGTATAAATTTTCATAAAAATTACTGAAAAACCTCATTGATCTCTTTCAGCTCATATTCCATCCTGTCATTTCCCATTTGCTCTGCATTGCTTGTTCTCCCCTCAGCTGCCAGGAGAGGACTTTATGGGCTCTTTCCCCATTCATGTTTTTGCTTTGACCTCATTATGGCCTTTTCCACACTATATGTCTGAAGTGTATTAATTTTTTTTTTTATTTGTCAGAGCCTGATTTTTGGAAATCCTTTTCTAGTCATGTAATTTCTTTTTCCAATTCTTCTACCTCCCTCATTGTTTTTTCAACTGTAATCCAAATTATTTAACTTCTTAAGTATGCCTTAAGAGTATCCCAAAGTAGAAATTTATTCTGAGTAGAGGGACAGTTAGCCTCACAGAATATGTCTATTTGTGCCCTAACAAAGCTACAAAATTCCATTATTTTTCAATAACAATGTATTAAGGTGCTATCAATATACCGTCTCTTGTTTATCTGGCATTGCAATAGTTAAAGTCAAGGGAGAATGGTCTGACGAAAGTCTTGCTTTATACTCCGTCTCCATGATCTTATCCTCTATGTGGGTTAATGCCAGAAAAAAAAAATTCTAGAATAGGAGTCATGCTGTCTTTAGTAGAAAGAATATCTCTTCTTTCGATGCTTCCGTCTTCATGCATCTATCTAGTTCAGCTCTTTCATAAAGTCAAGGGTGGCTCTTTTCCAAACAGGGTCCAGTTCCTTACACCCCCCCACACCCCCCCCCCCCATCAAGATGTTTTCTCTACCCTCTGTCAATCTCAAGAGTGTATCTTGTATAAATTTTCCAATATCATAATTGGAGCCGTGCGCGCGTGTATTTATATACATATACACACACACATATATATACACACACACACACACACACACACACACACACACACACACACACACACACACACACACACACACACACACGGCTCCAATTATGATAATGGAAAATTTCTACAATGTGTGTGTGTATGTATGTATGTATGTATGTCTATATATATATATATAAAATTACTAGGGTACAGGATTCAGAATATATTTGACAGTGGACCATTACAAATCTCCCTTCCTTATCAGTGATTACTTTCTCCACCCTCACTGGAACATTCTTTCCTATCAAAATTGCCACCCACCCTTGCACGAGAATTGAACGAGGAGACTACCACCTGGCCCACCCATCCTATTTTTATTTTAGTTTTTTGATGTTCCAGTTCTGTTAAATATGTTTCTTGGAGAAAGGCCAGATCTGCCCCTTTTTTGTATGTGTGTGGACTCTTTTTCCTCTTCACAATCCTGTTTAATTTACATTAAAACACGCATTTGATGCTGTTGGCCATTGCCCCAAGTGCTCCTATGCTTGTGTCTTCCACATCCCCCACTGCCCCTCATCCACCATCCATCCAATCCACTCCCTTCAGCCAAGTGCTCCAGTCTGCTGAGTATGCAAAGAATCCTGGAAAGGAGAAATAATAAAAAAGACAGAAGTAACATATAACACAAAAACACCCCACCATACTCACACATCCATTTATTTTACACCCTACTTCCATTCGTCTCTTCCTTCTCTCTTTGATGGCTACCCCACCTCCAAGGTACCACCATCTCCTTCTACACCAAAGGTTGTGCACTTAACACCCATCTATTTTCCTCCCCTCATGCTCTCCTGAACCATTTTTTTCAATTATATTTATATAATCAGTTAAATCAATAACAATCCTATAACTTATTATTTACATTGCAGTCTTGTATAACAGTTAGTCTTTATGAACTGGCAGTTCTTAATTCTTTGGCTTCAGATAAAAACCTTTTTCTCTCCACCACGCACCCCCCCCCTCCACCCCGGACCTTGGCCGCATATCTTAATACGCTTTCATACCTCTTATGCTTGGCTATTCTTTTAGCTTGTTCAAATTCTTTGTTTCAGCAGGGAGCACTAACATCCGGGTAAAATAAAAATTTATTTCGTGCCAGTTCCATTGGTCTCCATCTCACTTTTGCTTTGATGGCCGCTGTACCTAAAATTTTCTATCTGTCCTGGAGATATAAGAGCTTTACCAGAACCGAGCATGACCATTGACTGAGGTCCAGGTGCGGGAAGTAGGACTAATGGGCCCACTCTACTTCCATGGACTCTCTTAGCTTCTTCCTCCCTAACACATCTGAGAATCCATGATTTCAAATTGTTCCCTTTCCAGTGTAGAATGATGGGACCATTGTGGGACCATAAATTTCACAATTAAAAACAGGCCTTGTGCAGCGAAGTAACGCCTTAATTTTATGTTGTAAATTTATTTGGTGATTAATGCACTAAACTATATCTTGAACGGCAGTTGATTACAAGCTGCTTTTTTTGTCATTTTGTAGCTCATGAGCTATCTCTTCCTTACCACAGTATAACTGAATGATTTGTACAATAATAATAACGTAGGGTTGAAGACTGCTGTTATTTTGCCAACAAATTCTGGCCCATTCTGATGATGGTTGGTGTGTTCTTCATGAGTTAAAGTTTTCTTTCATCAGTGTAACAAGAAGATGGAATGCACTCTGCTCATCAACTACACAATCATAACAAATGCCTGAAACGTGTGGTGTTGTATAACTGTTGCTATAGTCTAAATTATTTTTCCTGATATCTCTATTTAAACAAAAATAGTTATAAAGCTTTTTTACATCCTGTGATTAAAGAGTTTAAAAAGTACTCTTTTTCAAAGCAGTACTTCCCATTGGAATAGTTAGAAATTGACAGAAAGTATCAATTGGCTGAGCTGATCTGTTTATTAGTGCTATGTTAAGACAAAGCACTTATCGGGTATGATACAAAAACCTACTGTTGAAACTCAGCAGATTAATGCTGCATTCACTGAAATGAAAGGCAATAAGCATTTTGGGCTTGAGCCTTTCATCAGGCACCTGATTCCTTATGAAGGACTCGAGCCTGAAACATCGACTGCCTTTCACTTCCTATGCATGCTGTGTGACCTGCTGAGTTTCTCCAGAACTTTTGTATATTGCACCAGTTTCCAGACTCTGCAGAAGTTAATTTTTTTTAAAAACTGCATTATCAGGCACACCCTCAGGATTGAGAATTTTTTCATTCCAGTTTTGCGTGGAAGGTATATGTGGTTTCTGTTAACTGGGTCGGGTTTGCATACTATTTTCCAAATAGTTCTTAACTGAGTTTGGGTGATTCAAAGGAAAGGAGGTCCAAGCTGTCTAAAGATCTGTAGACCCAGATCTACTCTGATCGCTCACACATATTTGCCCACAGGCTTCCTTTCTAACCTGATCACTTTTTACTTTACCCTTAATCCAATGTTGCTACCTCAATGACTCTAACACTTCCCCTAAAAGCTTCTAAGGTTACTTCTCTCTTTCCTGTCTTAACTTTCTCTGCCCTTCACCACCTCCACTGCTTCCCTCCACTGCTATTCTCCAGATGCAGGTTCTGTCCGAAAGTGAGTCTTCGCCATCAACGTATATCACTCACCAACTCTTGCGTTGTTTCCTCGCACCCAAAGTTTACAGTTTAGCCCAGAGTTGCCGGACTTCTCCCAGAAAATCTGAGAAGATGCTTTCATCTCCAGGCAGTATTACTGATGCTGGCATCACAATGTTTTGGCACCAACAGGGCAGGTTGGTGGTATGGTGTCCCAGCAGATGGAAGCTAACTTATCATGAGGTGCAGGGTTTTTCAGTTGCTACTATCAGTTAATAGGATGCATTACGACAGTACATTTTAATCTAATTATAACATGCAGGATATTCTTTTTTTTAAACTTTATTTAAAATTTTATGACATGAATAAAATAAAAATTACATTTAAAGAAATAATAAAAAATAAGATAATAAAAATTAGAATACTACATCATTAAACTACACAAATTAACCCCCCCCAATAATTATAACACAACATTAATCATCTAATTTAAAATTAGTCCAATCCTCCCCCCAAAATAAAGAGTGAAGAATTAATGAACAATATTGTAAATAAAATAGAAAAAACCCCACTTACAAAAAAAGGATAAAACTTAACAACAAAAAAAATTACTAACAACAAAAAAAATATCAATACTAAAATAATACCCTTAAACATATATTTAAATCAAACATAATACATGTATTTAACAAATGAAATCTACTTTAAAACTAAGTTCAAATATTAAAATCATATATCAACCACATGTCTGTTATTCAAAAAAATCATAATTAATAATACATTAATACAGAATTTCCATTAATACCAAGTTTCCTTTATAATTCGTCGAGAGAACAAAAACATCCCTTAGAAAAACAATCAGATAAACTTTTTATTCCCTTCCTCTCCCCTTATATAAAAAAAGAAAAAAAAGAAAAAAGTTCAAACTCTTATAAAATTCTCCATATTCTTCATTTATAACATCTTCAAAATTCTCTATCGAAATTAACTTAATTTTATTAAACTCTTCTCCCTCAATGTATTTGTACTTAATTTTCTTCTTTTTTCTTCTTATCACCTTCCCCTCATCTTCCTCTTCATCTAATTCAACATCTTATTATCTTCTGTGACATCATCCTCTTAAAAAAGAAAGAAAAAAGAGAAAACCCCCCCCAAAAAAAGAGAAAGAAAAGGAGAGAAAAAAAACCTCCTAATTCCCTCTCAATTACAATCAGAAAACAAAAAGAGTTAAAAAAAATTATTTAAAAAAAAATAATAATAAAAAACCTTCACTTCTTAACCCAAAAATTAAAAAGAAAAAAAAATAGGTCGGAGGTCACAACTACCTCCTCCTGTTTAAACCGCCCAAAGTGGTAACTCCCCCAAAATATTGGGTGTGAGATAACTCACAGGTAGCTGATGACTTCTGGAAACTAGTGCCCACCCAGTTCCCTCTCCCAACTCCCATTTCATTAAACTATCATCATTATTTAAACTATTTAAACTCTTTTCAAAAAATAGATAAAAGATTTATTTTTTTAAATCAACGTTACCACTTCGGTCACCATTGCTTCCATTTCTTTTAAAAATCTGGATCCCACCTTACATCTCTACTCTCTTTGGAGACCTTGAAGGACTACATCGTTCCTGAAACTGCATGATTGGTACTGAGCAAAGTCCATAACCTCTTTAGGATTGTCAAAGAACTTTGGCTAATTTCCATCCTAAAAAATCTTCAGTACTGCAGAATACCTGAATGTTCCCTTATGTCTTTTTTTCCACAACCGTTCTTTCACAGAATTAAATTCGCGTCGTTGAAACATAATTTCTTGACTCAAATCTTGATAGAAGAAAACAGGGTTATTCTGAACCATCAAAGGAGTTCTATTTTGCTGGGCATTTCTAATAGCTGTACGTAAAATTGTCTCTGTCACAATAGTTTAAACAACGGAACAAAACAGATCTTGGATTCTGTCCTGAAAAAGATTTTCTTCTTAAAACTCTATAAGCACGTTCCAGTATTAAACCTTCAGGGAATTTATCCTGTCCTAACACTCGTGGAATCCATTCAGTAACAAATTTTCTTGGATCTGGTCCGTCTATGCCTTCTGGCAAACCAACAATTTTCACGTTGTTCCGTCTAGATTGATTCTCCAAATAATCAACCTTTTTTGCTAAATTTTTATTTTGGATCTGCAATGTTTCAATTATTCTATTTTCATCTTGCAGTTGATCCTGTGCATCGACTAAACCTTGATCACACATTTCAAATCTTTCAATGGTTTCAAGCTTAAAAGCTCCATTAATGACTTCCGCCATCGCATTAATCTTGGAAATAAACAGGTCCACAAAATTAGCTAAGTGACTCGATACAGAATATATCTTATCTTCAAGATCCTTAACAGACATTTCAACAGAAGTAGATTCAGGCATAATGGGGTCTTGCTGTTCCTTAGAGACCACGGGATCTTCTGTCCCTTCCCTTAATTTAGTATCTTTTCTAGCAGTTTGACTTCGTATAAAAATCCCTCTCAAAGACCTCCCAGCAATGCCAGGAGACTGAAGATCAGGGTTATCTTTAAGCCAAATCTCTTTAATCATCTTCACTGAATCGATGTCTGGAAAAACCGTTGTAATTGAAGATGCATTTTTCAGTGCCACCACTATAGCAGTCGAATGACAACTCTTTAACTCTCCAGCTGGTGGCGCCCCAGCTGATTCAACTGTCAAAGCCTCAGCAACAACACCTGCAGTGGCCACTGTGCGAAACACTGGCACCCGTCCAGCCCCTTGTTCTGAAAGCTGTTGAGTGCGACCTTCAGAGATCCTCACCGGCTTAAAACGAAGCTTCAATGCCGAACTCTGCACGTCCTCCTCTGGATCCATTCTACGTTGAGTCCTGGCTTCTTGTAAACAAGTAGGCTCAGACAATTTCGGAAAATGTAGTTTTTTAACAGTCTGTTGATATTTTCTTTTACCTTTTTTTTTGCATATAAACCATTAGGCACTAATCCAACACCTATTATTTATAAACTTTGAAAAGAACTTTAACAGGCACTTAAAGACAAAACAATAAATCAGAGTCAGGAGAGGTCTGGAAGGCACGTCTGTTCCCTATGCCATCTTGCCACGCCCCCACATGCAGGATATTCATAAATTCTCTGATTACCTGTTTTCTTTTGCCCTTTTGAGCATCTAACATTGGGATAATCAGAGTACAAGATGTTTTTCTTTTTTGGTGAGGAATGTTAAAGGGAAGAATAAATCATGAATTTTCTGGGTGTGAGGTTCTCCCATTTTTCAGTTCATTTTATTGTGTGGGACTGTTCTTTTAAGAGAACAGATTTAGCAAAAGCCTGTGGGTTTTGGAAAGTGATTGTGAACTAGTAAGAGGTTTAGAAGACAGCATGTTCCAAAAGGTTGATGCAAATGCAGAGTGAAAGGGAGCAGCCCTGGAAAAGCCAGGAGCAGAGACTATGTGACCAGCTTCCTTGAAAAGACAGCACACATTTTGCCCAAGAGGCCATTTTAAGGAAGCAGCTCTTCGACCTCCTTTGTGGGGATGAGAAACCCATTTGGCCTCATTGTGTGGTTACAGACAGAATGCCAGATTTCCTCCTTTTGATGACAGAGGAATGAGAGACCACTTCTAGTGACCCACAGAAAGGGTTTTAAAGTTGCAGAAGGAATACTACACTCGACTGATCCATGAAAAGGGATCTATCTCAGAAGAAGGCACTCATCTAAAACAAAACATTTCTCTGAAGCACCTTGAACAAGGGTGTCGTGCATAATCAACAGTCTGCCACCCCTGGTCTCCTTCACCTACTTTAGAAACTCTAACTTCATCTTGAAGCCTGCTTATCACTTCCACTTAAGGCCTGCATGTCTCACCATTCTAAGGCCTCTGTGTCTCAACCACCTTAAAGCCTGCATGTTGCATCAATTTCAAACCCATTGAATATCTGAAATTGAACTTGGAACTGCCTTCCAAGAATTGAACCTTGAGCTGTAGTGATTTGTGGTATTCCGCACACACCAATATATTCGAACATGTTAGAGTTTAAGGTAGATAAGTGTAGATAAATTTGGTTAAATTTTGATAAGGTAGTTAAGTTAGATTAGGTGTTATATAATAGTTGATTAATAATTAAAAATATTATTCTAAGTATAACACTGTCTGGGCTAATTTTTATCGCTGCTGTCTGTTACGTAACATGGGTTGCATATATTTTAGGAAAAGTGTCATGGCCTTCAAAGGACTGCTGAGATTCACTGGAATTCTGTAAGATTGAATAAATTGTTTGTCATGTATACACCAAGATACAGTAAGAAGCGTTGTTTTTTCTGGGTCATTCAGCAAGTCAACTCGTGTGCATATAATGCAAAATAACAAATAATCCCTTAAATAAAACAGTGCAGGGAGTGGTATTATTGCAATTCAAATAATGATAATGAATTAATTGCCATTCACATTGTACATGTACAGGTATTGTTACTTGCTGCAGCTGAACAGGTATTTTTAAAAAAGAAATAACTACAATTGTATACTTAATTGAATTAAAAATACAAAAGTTAGATAATGTTCAGTTATCCTCGTACAAAAAAAGTGACTTGCTGTAGTTTAGACAATCCTTATGTGGTCTTTATTGGAGCAGTTCATTAGTATTAATAGGAGAGGTTCAAAAGCCTGATACCTGTTGCAAAGAAACTGTTCTTGAACCTGGACATGCAAGTGTTCAGGCTTCTCTCTCTTCTGCCTGAAGGTATCAGTGAGAAGAGGTTGTGACCAGTGTGATGGGTGCCTTTATGCTGTTTGTTGCTTACTTGGGGCAATGCCTTGCAAAGATATTCAATAGTTATATGTTATATGTAATTATGAGATGGGATGTCTGAGCCTGTGATGGACCTGGCTCCATTATTACCTTCTGGAGCCTTCAGCATTCCTGGGTCATTGAACTCTTATGCCAAGCTCTGATGCAGCTGGTCAGTATATGTTCCAGATGGAGTATTCATTGGCATGCCAAATCTCTTCAAACTCCTTAGAAATGAGAGGCAATTGTGTGCATTCTTCATGTGTTGTCTCCAGGAGAGGGCTTCTGAAATAGGGACTTGAAGGTTCCAACCCTTTTCGCCTCTGTCCCATCAATGTGTATGGGTGTGGATCCTTAGCCTCTCTTCCCTAAAATCAACATTAAGCTCTTTAGTCTAGGTGCTATTGAAATCGTGATGCCATTTTGGCACCACCCAATCAATCATGCTGTATTCTGACTCCCCATTTGCAGTTATTTGGCCAGCAATAGTAGTGCTGTCAGTGAATTTCTAAATTGAGTGAGAGCTGAATTTGGCTACACAGACATGAGTGTATAGGAATAGAATAGGGGCCTAGGCCATCAGCCTTGGGGGTCCCATATGTTGATGGTCAATAAAAAGGAGGTAATGTTGCTGATTTCGCTGAGGAAGTCGAGGAGCAAAGAATCCCAGAATCTTTATATCAGCCATAGGTTTTGCTGGTGTTGAATGTGGAGCTGTAGTCATAAAAAATTATAGTGCAAGGGCATCATCTTTTGGAGTGAGAGACTCACTCAAGAGTCTGGTAACAGCAGGGAAGACTCTCCTTGAATCTGGAAGTTTGTGCTTTCAGGCTTGCATGTCTTCTGGGTAGAAGGGGAAGTAACTGGGACAGTAGGAGGCTAGATGGAGTCTTGGGAAAAGAGATTGGTTTTTCTGATAGCCTGAGCTGCATTTGTAACTGTTGCTGAATACATCTGGATGTGATGCTTTCTGTGGTGCATCCCCAACATGCTAAATTTCCTCAGACTTCTGAGCAGACTGTCTTTGATGCAGTTCTTGGTTGTAGCAATTTGGTTGGACCCAAACAGGTTATTGGTGATTTTTTTTTTGCTTTTAAGGACTTGAAGTTCCCTATCATTACTGTTGATTCAGGGACTGGTGCTTCTCACTGTTGTGATGCAAGACTTTGGTTATGCAGGGAAAATTAAATTATTATGCTCAGAGCAGAGAAGATTAAAGGAATGTTTGATAGACTTTGAAATTTTGATTGTGCAAATTTACTGTTTCCATTGCCAGAGGGTCCTGTGATAATTTAGCGCAGATTTATGATGCATTTAGCAAATTAGCAAAGGTGACATGAAAATTATTCTTTTCTGTAGGAAGTTATTATAATCTGGAATGCACTGTCTGAAAGAGTGGTGGAATGAGATTTAGCATAACTTTCAAAAATGAAGATAAATTATTTGAGAAGAAAAATAATTGCAGGGAAATGAGGAAATGGTGATGGAATAGGATTTATTGAATGGGTTTATCAAAGTGCCAGAAAAACTGAAGTAAATGAATGACATCCACCTCTGAGGGATCATTCCATGATTTTGTGTTTATTGACTGGAGACTGAATTTAATTGTAATTTCTGTCCAGTAGTGTTGCTTATATTTGATTTTTTTTAAAAAATAAATCACCTCAATCATGGATGCCCAAAGCAGTTTAATGATCTCTTAGTGCACATAAAGTTAGCATTTACAGTATTTCCTCAGTCATGTTACAAAGGTATGGTATTTATGGAAGCATGCCTGGCAGTCTTTGTTTACATGCACTTGATTAAAACCATTCCAGCAAATTATAGATGAAATATGTAGAATCAATGCATAATTAGATACCTGATTATCCAACTGCATGAAAACCAACAAGGTCGGGTCAGATACAGCAATGAGCTCTCTGAACCCTTCTCCATTAACAATGGCGTGAAGCAAGGCTGTGTTCTCGCACCAACCCTCTTTTCAATCTTCTTCAGCATGATGCTGAACCAAGCCATGAAAGACCCCAACAATGAAGACGCTGTTTACATCCGGTACCGCACGGATGGCAGTCTCTTCAATCTGAGGCGCCTGCAAGCTCACACCAAGACACAAGAGAAACTTGTCCGTGAACTACTCTTTGCAGACGATGCCGCTTTAGTTGCCCATTCAGAGCCAGCTCTTCAGCGCTTGACGTCCTGCTTTGCGGAAACTGCCAAAATGTTTGGCCTGGAAGTCTGCCTGAAGAAAACTGAGGTCCTCCATCAGCCAGCTCCCCACCATGACTACCTGCCCCCCCACATCTCCATCGGGCACACAAAACTCAAAACGGTCAACCAGTTTACCTATCTCGGCTGCACCATTTCATCAGATGCAAGGATCGACAATGAGATAGACAACAGACTCGCCAAGGCAAATAGCGCCTTTGGAAGACTACACAAAAGAGTCTGGAAAAACAACCAACTGAAAAACCTCACAAAGATAAGCGTATACAGAGCCGTTGTCATACCCACACTCCTGTTCGGCTCCGAATCATGGGTCCTCTACCGGCACCACCTACGGCTCCTAGAACGCTTCCACCAGCATTGTCTCCGCTCCATCCTCAACATCCATTGGAGCGCTTACATCCCTAACGTCGAAGTACTCGAGATGGCAGAGGTCGACAGCATCGAGTCCACGCTGCTGAAGATCCAGCTGCGCTGGATGGGTCACGTCTCCAGAATGGAGGACCATCGCCTTCCCAAGATCGTGTAATATGGCGAGCTCTCCACTGGCCACCGTGACAGAGGTGCACCAAAGAAAAGGTACAAGGACTGCCTAAAGAAATCTCTTGGTGCCTGCCACATTGACCACCGCCAGTGGGCTGATAACGCCTCAAACCGTGCATCTTGGCGCCTCACAGTTTGGCGGGCAGCAACCTCCTTTGAAGAAGACCGCAGAGCCCACCTCATTGACAAAAGGCAAAGGAGGAAAAACCCAACACCCAACCCCAACCAACCAATTTTCCCCTGCAACCGCTGCAATCGTGTCTGCCTGTCCCGCATCAGACTTGTCAGCCACAAACGAGCCTGCAGCTGACGTGGACTTTTTACCCCCTCCATAAATCTTCGTCCGCGAAGCCAAGCCAAAGAAAAGAAAGAAAGATACCTGAAGTAGTTAAAGGTGCAGAAAATTACCTATTCAAATGCACTGTGTAGTGATTGGGAAGAATTACGATGCAGCCACATGGAGTTTTCCATGTTCTTTGCAAGGTGAGATAACAGGGGGCAAGGTAGGGCTTGACAAGGAAATTTCTAATAGGCCAGAGATGGTGATGTTAATGAAGGTTGAAATGAGTATTCTTGGTGATGAAATGATTGTGAGGTTAGAAATTTCAGTTAGGGTCTAATAGAAGTACAAGGTGACAAAACATCTGTTTAGCCAAATGCTGGCAAGTGGTATCAAGCCAGTTTCTTGTGAATGAATGTTTGTAGTTAACTTGGGGCTTCCTTTTATTTAATTACAGGAAAATACTACTTGTTCCACCATGGATGTCAGACAAGCTGCTTGATAATTTGCAGGTAGTGGGAAAAAGCTGGTGGTAAGTTTGTGCTGCATGTCAGTAGATGTGGGATTTGGCTATCAGGCGCCAAGCAATGGAGGAAGTTGATATTGTCAGTCAAGTAAAAGATTGATCAAGAAGGAAGAGGGAAAATAGCTTACCGCAGCAGCAGTCATTCATAATTGAATTTATGACTTTGACAAAGGATTTGCAGTGGTGCAGAAGGGCAGAAATCTGATGAAGCCTTAAATCACTAGAAAATAAATGAAGTACCTATATTCAGAAGGAAAATACTGAACTACATTGCATCAGTGTATAAGTGACTGGAAAAAGACTTTATATTAGAAATGGAATACTACAGCACAGTACAGGCCCTTTGGCTGTAGATGTGCTGACCTATATATTTTAAAGTTCAGTAATTCTGGACAGGATTAAAATGTCCTATTAAGACACAAACTCAACCACTAAAATCAAATTTATAAACATCCAAATCCAGAAATTTAAAGCAAGTTCACTTTTTTTTGTTATTCTTGAACAAAGTAGATGTTTCAGTGAGGTTTTTCAGTTGGTTGTTTTTCCAGACTCTTGTGTAGTCTTCTAAAGGCGCTATTTGCCTTGGCGAGTCTGTTGTCTATCTCGTTGTCGATCCTTGCATCCGATGAAATGGTGCAGCCGAGATAGGTAAACTGGTTGACCGTTTTGAGTTCAGTGTGCCCAATGGAGATGTCTGGTAGTCATGGTGGGGAGCTGGCTGATGGAGGACCTCAGTTTTCTTCAGGCTGACTTCCAGGCCAAACATTTTGGCAGTTTCCGCAAAACAGGACGTCAAGCGCTGAAGAGCTGGCTCTGAATGGGCAACTAAAGCGGCATTGTCTGCAAAGAGTAGTTCACAGACAAGTTGCTCTTGTGTCTTGGTGTGAGCTTGCAGGCGCCTCAGATTGAAGAGACTGCCATCTGTGCGGTACTGGATGTAAACAGCGTCTTCATTGTTGAGGTCTTTCATGGCTTGTTTCAGCATCATGTTGAAGAAGATTGAAAAGAAGGTTGGTGCGAGAACGCAGCCTTGCTTCACGCCATTGTTAATAGAGAAGGGTTCAGAGAGCACATTGCTGTATCTGACCCGACCTTGTTGGTTTTCGTGCAGTTGGATAACCATATTGAGGAACTTTGGGGGGCATCCGAGGCGCTCTAGTATTTGCCAAAGCCCTTTCCTGCTCACGGTGTCGAAGGCTTTGGTGAGGTCAACAAAGGTGATGTAGAGTCCTTTGTTTTGTTCTCTGCCCTTTTCTTGGAGCTGTCTGAGGGCAAAGACCATGTCAGTAGTTCCTCTGTGCGAAAGCCACACTGTGATTTTGGGAGAACATTTTCGGCCACACTAGGTATTATTCTATTTAGGAGAATCCTAGCGAAGATTTTGCCTGCAATGGAGAGCAGCGTGATTCCCCTGTAGTTTGAGCAGTCTGATTTCTTGCCTTTGTTTTTGTACAGGGTGATGATGATGGCATCACGAAGGTCCTGAGGCAGCTTTACTTGGTCCCAGCAGAGCTTGAAAAACTCATGCAGTTTGGCATGCAGATTTTTGCCGCCAGCCTTCCAGACCTCTGGGGGGGTGGGGGGGGGGGATTCCATCCATACCTGCTGCTTTGCCACTTTTCAGTTGTTCAATTGCCTTGTATGTCTCTTCCCGGGTGAGGACCTCATCCAACTCTAGCCTTAAGGGCTGTTGAGGGAGCTGGAGCAGGGCGGATTCTTGGACTGAGCGGTTGGCACTGAAAAGAGATTGGAAGTGTTTTGACCATCGGTTGAGGATGGAGATCTTGTCGCTGAGGAGGACTTTGCCGTCTGAGCTGCGCAGCGGGCTTTGGACTTGGGGTGAGGGGCCGTACACAGCCTTTAGAGCCTCGTAAAAACCCCTGAAGTCGTCAATGTCTGCGCTGAGCTGGGTTCGTTTGGCGAGGCTAGTCCACCACTCAATTTGGATCTCCCGGAGTTTGCGCTGAAGATGGCTGCATGCGCGATGGAAGGCTCGTTTCAAGAGTCTGGAAAAACAACCAACAGAAAAACCTCACAAAGATTAGCTTATACAGAGCCGTTGTCATACCCACACTCCTGTTTGGCTCCGAATCATGTGTCCTCTACCAGCATCACCTACGGCTCCTAGAACGCTTCCACCTGCATTGCCTCCGCTCCATCCTCAACATTCATTGGAGCGACTTCATCTCCAACATCGAAGTACTCGAAATGGCAGAAGCCGACAGCATCGAATCCACGCTGCTGAAGATCAAACTGCGCTGGGTAGGTCACGTCTCCAGAATGGAGGACCATCACCTTCCCAAGATCGTGTTCTTTGGCGAGCTCTCCACTGGCCACCGAGACAGTGGTGCACCAAAGAGGTACAAGGACTGCCTAAAGAAATCTCTTGGTGCCTGCCACATTGACCACCGCCAGTGGGCTGATATCGCCTCAAACCATGCATCTTGGCGCCTCACAGTTCGGCGGGCAGCAACCTCCTTTGAAGAAGACCGCAGAGCCCACCTCACTGACAAAAACAAAGGAGGAAAATCCCAACACCCAACCCCAACCCACCAATTTTCCCTTGCAACCGCTGCAACCGTGACTGCCTGTCCCACATCGGACTTGTCAGCCACAAACGAGCCTACAGCTGACATTACCCCTCCATAAATCTTCGTCCGCGAAGCCAAGCCAAAGAAGAAGAAGAGATGTTTCAGTCAACGTCAACAATCCTCTAGCTTCTAGCCAGCAGAGGGCAGCATGACCCAGGAGTCCTGCAAAAGCCCTATTGAGAAATGGATCAATAAAGCAGTGCTTTTATCAAATATTTACAGCAATTTAGAAATAGTCTTTTAGACACAATTTAAGGTGTTATATTCTTCTGCAGCTTTATTGAATCATCATGCTCTCTTGCCTTTTCCTCTTTGAATCAATTGAGATAATAATCTGCCGAATAGTATAAGGGAGGGAAAACTGAAGGAAGATGACAACTTGTGGCTTGAAGTTACATTTTGTTAAGGTGTGCTTAAATTAGTGAATTTTATTTATAGTTTAAAGAGTTAGATGTTTATATAATTACTGGTCATAATTCCATACAGTATATTGTAGTGTTAATTTATAAAGTATATGTGTAGCTGTAGCAGTATTAATGTTGGTATATATGTACTGTTACGAGCCCAGAGGACCCCAAAACCCAGCAGCAATAGATATTCACCAAGACAAATGGTTACTTAAACAAAAGTTGCTTTTAATTATCTTGAAACACGAAAACAAAATCACACTTTAACTTATCATTATTGACTTAACTAACCTAACTTAACCCCCTTCTAATTCTAAGTGCATGTGCATGTAATGAGTGTGTAAGTTCATAAAAGTTCTTTGATTCACAGTTCAATCTCACTTTTCATTCCTCCAAGTTCACTGGTTGCAGGCAATTCTTATACTCTGCACAGAATATAACATTTATAAAGTTCACCAGATTTTGGTGCTTGAAAGATAAATGATTACTGCTCAGGAAGGTTCTTGTCGGTTCGCAGAGAGAGATAGGTTGAACGCTGGACACCCACAACTGATTCCTTTTAAATCAGCCACTTCAGTGTCTTGCTGAAGAAACTTGCCCCCTCAGGGTTCTCCAGACGATAACCTTTTTTTTCAGGTCACTTCAGAGTGTCTTTTTGTTTCTCTTATTTCAAGTGAAACATTAGGCACCAGTCCTCTCTTCTTGCCTGAAGCACAAGGGCTTTGACCAGGCTGAACTAAGCACTCACAACACCCAGTGGGGTTTTCCATAAGCTTGCCAGCTTGTCCTGTTCCAGTCCCAGCTGCTGACTGTAGCATTGCAAAAGTGATCTCTCTCTCTCTCTCTCTCTCTCTCTCTCTCTCACATTGATCAATAGTCACATGGGATTGCATACTTCTACAAAGCAACGGCAAGCCTAAGCTGAGATTCCAGAAGCTGTCACCAGTTTGTTGTCTTGTGCTTCAGATGTGGCTTAATGAGTTCCAATACACAGTCAAAAATGTCTTGAGAAATATGGAAATGATTCCTCCATTCATTTTAATCAGAATTATTGAGGACATTAGACCAGAACGTGTGCCTGTGTGGTCTCTCTCCTCCACATCATTCTATCTGATAACAGTACAAATTGACTCACAAGAACAAAACATCTCTGTCTACAGGATCTAACGTCTGTGTGCCTTTCTGCCTCAAACATCTTCTACAGGCTAACTACAGGAAGGATATCAGTAACATTGTATGAGTGCAGAGAAGATTTGCTAGGATGTTGCTAGGTCTTCAGGAGTTGAGTTACAGGGAAAGATTAAACAGGTTGGAACTTTATTCCTTGGAGCGAAGAAGAATGAGGGGAGATTTGTTAGAGGTTTACAAAATTATGAGAGGCATAGACAGAGTAAATGTGAGTAGGCTCTTTCCACATAGATTAGGAGAGATAAATGAGAGGACGTGGCTTTAGGGTGAAAGGGGAAATGTTTACGGGGAACTTCTCCACTCATAGAGTGGTGGTGAGAGTGTGGAGCGAGCTGTCATCTGATGTGGTAAATGCAGACTCCCTCTTGAGTATTAAGAATAAATTGAATAGACACATGGATGGGAGAGGTCTGGAGGATTATGGACTGGGTGTTGGTTAATGGGACAAGTGGGATAATGTTTCGGCACAGACTAGAATGGCCAAATGGGTTGTTTTCTGTGCTGTAGCGTTCTATGGAAGGCATGTGTCAGCATTGTTAACCTTCAGCAAGAGGGCTGGCAGCACCATCGCTTCATTTTGTTTTATGACCTAAGTGCGATGTATATCTTCAACTGGTGTGATTGGATAATATTTAATCACAAAGAATCTAATATTTGAAAATTTAAACTAATTGTGTAATCTAACTGTACATGTCCAAGATATAGATATATGCAGATTGTTATTTATACATTGTTAGCTCTAGCTGTTGACAGCACTGATTTTCTTAAATGTTAAGTTTTCTTCTGTAACATTAAAAACACACAAGAACACCACCAGATTATTTCTTTAATTATTTAAGACTTGTCCAATTTGAGTTGCTTACAGTTTGGAATTCTGAAAGAAGATTAATGCCATGTTGCTTCTCCATTTTGAAGCCTAAATAGTTGTCACAGTAGTGGTTAACTATGACGCCCCACAACAATTAAGTTCATAGGATTAGCTAAATGTTATAGGTTAATTTTTAGTGCTCTGACATTAGCAGGGCTGAAAGTTGACAAATGTTTGACAGGGGATTCAATACTTTTATAAATGCCATTAAGAATTTCATCCTCCTTATTTGGTATAGCTCAGCTTCCAATGGAGGCACCATTTTCAAGCAAGGAGCATAGCTAATCTTTTTTGAATGTTTACAATGTGTGTTTTCAAAATTTTTTTTCCTTCAATTGGGGAGAATACAGTGTGAATCAGATGAATAATTCCCAGTGTAATTACTAAAGTTGTTGGGGCACTATAAAGTTATCCATTTAGTTATCATCATTAGGACTTCTGTTTTTTTTTGTCTTGATGATGTTCCATGTAATCAGAAGAATTTGTCAATACCACAATATTGTTAAAATATTGCATTAAGTTCCAGGGAAACTTTTATCAATTAATTGACTGTGACCACATGACAGCAGTCACTATACAATGCATTTTATTCTAAGCTAACCAGGAACCAAGCTAAGCAGGAGCCAAGTGATCCCCTACATGTTCAGTATAGCTTTCGGCACAAGGTTTTTTGCTGCTCTATGGCATATTTCCAGAAGGCCGAGCGAAAAAGGTGTGCCTCTTTACAGCTTGAATGGCCTCTCACTGACTTTTATTTTCTTCCTGCTTCTGATGAAATAAATGCATTGCCTCAAGATAAATAAAGCCTCTCTACCTTCACACTACATTCTTTCTTTTCCTCTTCTTCTTTGGCTTGGCTTCGTGGACGAAGATTTATGGAGGGGGTAAATGTCCACTTCAGCTGCAGGCTCGTTTATGGCTGACAAGTCCGATGCGATTAACTGATAATCGATCAATAGAATTCCAAATATCCAACTTTTTTCAGGTGTGACATGACATCACAATTTGAAAAAAAAGTTGATTTTTTTTTACCTACCATAGTCAAGTGGGGCTACAGGGAATCTGTTTTACAAAGGAGACATTTGTCCACAGGTTACACGTTGAAGGAAAGGGTATAGCATTGATTATTTATTTATAAATAGTCTTTTTTTTGTCATGAATTACTGAAACTTTGTGATAAGTTGCATTGTGGCATTCTCAGAATTTGAATTGAATGCCACGCTCTCTCCCTGCTTGCCCCCCTGAGCTGCGCTCTCTGTCAAATACCCTTTCAATGGGAAATTCTGCTGGAGGACAATCCCTGTGCAATCTTCTACCACTTGCAGGTGAGGTGAGATGTCGGGCTCCCAGGCAGAAGTGGGTACATCGGGCTCCTGGGCAGGATTGGTGGCTCCGGTGGGGAGGTGTCGTGGATCGGTGACAGCTGATATGGGTATTCTCCTGATGCTGCTGGTCTGCTTGGAGAAAATTCTCAAATATCCGAAAAATCCACCTAACCGGGATAGGTCCAGTCCTAAGTATTTCAGATAATTGGAAAAGTACTGTAGTAACTTGTAGATCTCTTGGTGCTTGGTAATTTGGTGCTCTTCATGGGTGAACCAGGAGATTTAAGGTTTTGCTTTTCAACCAAGGGGAACCATACAGCGAGGTATTGCCATGCTTTGGAATGGGGTCACAGAGGTATGTCAACCAAGTCAATATCGTAATCTGACTTGTATGTCGATAATGTTTTTGTATATGACTCTGTGTAATAGTATGCTTTCTGCTCAGTAGCAATGGGGTCATACAACCAAACTTGTATTTCAGAGGCCTCAAAGGTGCTATGGAAGTAATACACAAAATTCTGTAGGCTCTGTGGTAAAAACACAAAATGCTGGAGAAGCTCAAACAGTGTCCTTTATGTAGCAAAGGTGAAGATATATAACTGGCGTTTCAGGCTTAAGCCCTTCATCACGGTATGAGAAAATGCCAGCAGGCATCTGAACAAAAGAAGTTGAGGGGGGGTGGCAAAGGCAGGAGATGATAGGTAGTGAAAGGAGGGAGGGGACAACAGCATTGCAAAGGAGGGATATTGGGTGGGTAGGAGAATGGGGAAAAGTGGGGAGGGGAAAAGGCAAGCAGGTTTAGTGGAAGGCATTAAAGTCAATGTTCATGTCATCTGGCTGGAGAGTGCCCAGATGGAGAATAAGGCGTTGTTCCTCCACTCTGCGGATGGGATAGTACACAAAGCCATGGACAGACGTGTGAGTGCAGAAGTGTGACTCGGAATTGAAGTGATTGTCCACTGAGGAGGTCTCTGTGGTTTCTAATGGAGTGGAGGTGCTGAGCAAAGCAATCTCCAGTCTGCGACTGGTCTCCGATGAAGAGAATGCCCCAAAGGGTGCACTGAATGCATTACATGTCCTCTGGATGTACAAGTGATGGGCTACCTCACTTGAAAGCCTGTTTGGGCCCCTGGAATGTGGTAAGGGAGGAGGTGTGGGCACAGAGGAAGGGTAGGGAGGGATGTGTGCGTGAGGGAATTGCGGAGGGAGTAGTCCCTGTGGTAGGCCGAGAGGGGAGGAAAAGGAAAAATGTGCCTGGTGGTGGGATCCTGCAGTAAGTGCTGGAAGTTCTGGTGGATAATGTGTTGGATGCATAGGCTGGTAGGGTGGTAGGTGAAGATGAGGGGGATTCTATGTTTTTGTTGCATCTAGGTCCAGAGGGGATCAGGGCAGATGAGCAGGAGATGCGGGTGAGGGCTGAGTGGATGGTGGTGGAGGGGAAGCCACATTTGTGGAAGAAGGCAGACATTTTGTAAGATCTGGACTGGAAGACCTCATCTTGGGAACAGATCAGGCGGAGACAGAGAAATTGAGAGAAGGGGGTGGAATCTTTGCAGGAGACAGGGTGTGAGGAAGTGTAGATCTTTGGAACAAAATTAAAGAATTTTTGGAAGTTATGTTTAAATTTAAAATTCCATTTGACCCTATGATATTTTATTGGGTAATATTAAATCATTGTATTTAGAGTTAAAATTAGATAAATCGCAAATTGCTTTTTTGAGGTTGGCCTTAGCAGTAGCAAGGAAATGTCTTGCAGTTACATGACAGAATGAGATTAAATTGAATATTCATCGATGGCATGTGGCGATGAGGTTATGTATCCTGTTAGAGAAGATAACATATAATTTACAAAATAATTATCCTTTTTTGTTAAAGTTTGGAGCCTGTACATGGATTGGATGAATTCTAATTGTTAAAATATTTTCCCATACATGGTGATGTGGTCCCAAACCACGACACATATCTGAATGTATTGCTTTAATTACTCTCTTCCATCTTTCTATTTTTGGGAGGGTAGTTTAGTGGGGGGGGGGGGGGGTTGGGTGGAGTGGGAGAGATAGGGATGGGGGTGTTTTATGGGATAAAATATGTATTGCATTGTATTTTGTATGTATCATATATTATTGATTATAAATAAAGTTTTCAAAAAAAAGAGGAAGTATAGGTCAGGTAGTTGTGGGAGTTGGAGGGTTTGTAGTAATGCCAGTAGACAACTTGTCTTCCAAGATGGAGATGGAGAAATCCAGGAAGGGGAGAGTGTTATTGGAGATAGACCAGGTGAGTTTGAGATCAGGGTGGAAGTTGTGTGTGAAGTGGATGACATTGACAAGCACATCATGGCTAAATGTGGCAGGCCGATGTCATCCTTGATCTACCAAAGGAAGAGTTGAGGAGTCTTGCCTGCATCATGGATTGCTCCACAAAGCCCACAAACGTGCAGGCATAGCTGGGTCCCATGCGGGTACCCATGGCTACTCCTTTGATTTGGAAAAAGTGGGATTTAAAGGAGAAGTTATTTAGAGTGAGGACAAGTTCTACCAGGTGGAGGAGGGTGACCAGTCAGGTCTTTGATCCAGGAAGAAGTGAAGTGCTTTCAGTCCTTTGTGGGGTATAAAGGGAATGGACATCCATCATGAAGATGAGGCGGTCTGGTTTGGGGAATTTGAAGTCTTTGAGGAGATGGAGGGAACGCAAGATGTTGCGGATGTAGGTAGGGAGGGATTGGATCAGGATAGAAAAGATAGAGTCAAGGTAAGATGAAACTAGTTCGGTGGGGCAGGAGCAGGCAGAGACATTTCTTTAGATCCAGTCACTTTAGGGAATCTATTCCTTTCTCTCTATTTCTCCATCTCCGTCCTAAGAAATCCTGCCTCCTTACTAGAAATGCAACGGATTTATTCATGTTTGCTTATGACAGACTTGTAATCTTTCTAGCTGCATCCAACCATTGGACATCTCATCTAGGTTTTGAATATCGTGGAGTTTTACAGCATGGAAATAGACCCTTTAACCAAATTTTTCCATGCCAACCAAGTTGTCCACACAACAAGCTTGATATCAGCTGTGGTTCTCAAGTCAAGTCGAGTTTATTGTCATCTGATTGTACAAGTACAGCCTGGCGAAATAGCATTCTCCAGTCCTTAGTGCAAAAAACGCAGATATACCACGCAATATAATATGCATACAGGCAAACAATACATGTGCAGTACAAGTATTCATTGTGATAGTACAGATCTATCACCAATGTACATAGTGTATATAGTTACTGTATCTAGACTGTGCTTACAGCGATTGGCTGAGAGCTAAGCCACACCTATTGTTTGGGCCTTAAAGGGTTGTGTCCCTAGCCAGGTCGGATCATTCCGGACTGGTCGGCCACCTGTGAAGAGCTCCGGTCTTTTGCTAATAAAAGCCTTGGTTTGGATCAACAAGTCTTTGGTTCTTTCGACGAGCTCTACAATTTTATTAGCAAAAAGAATTTTTTTTGAAAGGGATGGAGCGTTTAACTCGGCCAGAAAAACTTGATATCGACCCACAGTCAGCTACAGCCTTCAAAGCCTTTAAGTTCTGGCTGCTGAACTTTGAAAACTTCCTGAGATTCATTCAGATAGAGGAGGATAACCTGCGTCTAACAGCATTGCTGTCTATGGTGTCCTTGAGAGTCTACGAGAACATCCAGGATGAGACCACTTACACCGCAGCCATAAAGGTACTGAAGGAACTGTATGATCATTCCGGACTGGTCGGCCACCTGTGAAGAGCTCCGGTACAGAGTTCATGCCCGGCTCATGCTTGCGTCGAGGAAGCAACAGCCCGGCGAGTCCAGCAGGGCATATTTACAAGTATTAAAGGCATTGGGCAAGGACTGTAACTGTGTGGACAAAACTGCTGCTGAGATCACTAGCGACCTCGTCCGGGATGCCTATGTGGCCGGGCTCCGATCAAACGAAGTGAGGCTGCGTTTGCTCGAACAAGGGGTAGAAAAACTAGAGGACGTGGTCCGGATTGCCCCGCCAGCACTCTTCGCAAACCTCACCCCTGGCTGGAAGCCTGTGGCCACCAAAAGTCGGCAATATAGTTACGAAAACAGGCAATTCATTAGGAGTGAGGTGCGTAGATTGCTGGATGAGGGCATCATCGAACCCAGTTCAAGCCCCTGGAGAGCCCAGGTGGTGGTTGTCAAGAATGGGGAAAAACTACGGATGGTGGTCGACTATAGCCAGACCATTAACCGCTTCACACTCCTGGATGCGTACCCCCTGCCACGCATCACGGATGTGGTGAACCAGATCGCCCAGTACCGCATTTTCTCCACTATTGACCTACGTTCGGCCTACCACCAGCTCCCGATCCGCTGCGAGGACCGACCATTCACGGCCTTTGAAGCGAATGGGCGGCTATATCAATTTCTCAGGGTACCATTCGGGGTCACAAATGGTGTCGCGGTCTTCCAGCGGGAAATGGACAGGATGGTGGACCAGAACGGGCTAACCGCTACCTTCCCGTATCTGGACAATATCACCATCTGTGGCTACGACATGCAGGACCATGACGCCAACCTAGACAAATTTCTTCAAACTGCCCGTCAGCTAAACCTGACTTACAATTTGGACAAGTGTGTTTTCCGGACCACACGACTCGCTATTCTAGGTTGTGTGGTGGAAAACGGGATAGTCATGCCAGATCCTGACCGCATGCGTCCCTTAATGGACTTACCCCCCCCACATACCCAGAAAGCTCTCAAACGCTGCCTGGGCCTTTTCTCTTATTACGCCCAATGGGTTCCAAACTACGCCGACAAGGCACGTCCTCTTATCAAGACCACCTCTTTTCCCCTCTCGACCGAAGCCACAGCGGCTTTCGATCGAATCAAATCTGACATCGCTGCTGCGACGCTGCACGCGATCGATGAGTCTGTCCCGTTTCAAGTCGAGAGCGATGCATCCGACTTCGCCCTGGCAGCCACCTTGAACCAGGCCGGTCGGCCTGTAGCCTTCTTCTCCAGAACCCTCCAGGGTCCGGAGAGTAGACACTCCTCGATCGAGAAGGAGGCCCAGGCCATAGTTGAAGCGGTACGTCGTTGGAGACATTACCTCGCTGGGAGGCGCTTTACACTGTTGACTGATCAACGCGCGGTCTCCTTCATGTTCAGCAACACCCAGCGTGGTAAGATAAAAAACGACAAAATCGCCAGATGGAGAATCGAACTCTCCACCTTTAACTATGACATCCTGTACCGGCCTGGTAAGCTCAACGACCCGCCTGACGCGCTCTCCAGGGGGACGTGCGCCAGCATACAGATGGACAGACTACGGAAACTCCATGAGGCGCTCTGTCATCCAGGGGTCACTAGGTTTGCTCACTTTGTCAAGGCGCGCAACTTACCCTACACAGTTGAGGAGATCCGCTCCATGACCCGAGCCTGTTCGGTGTGCGCCGAATGCAAGCCCCACTTCTTCCGTCCGGATAACTCCCACGTCATCAAAGCCACCCGCCCCTTCGAGCGTCTTAGCGTAGACTTTAAGGGACCCCTACCGTCGACCAACCGTAATACCTACATCCTTACGGCCATCGACGAATACTCCCGCTTCCCATTCGCTGTGGCCTGCCCAGACACCACTGCCACCTCAGTGATACAGGCCCTTCACAGTATTTTCACCATCTTCGGGTACCCCAATTCCATCCACAGTGATAGGGGGTCCTCATTCATGAGTGCAGAGCTGCAACAGTACCTTCTGGAGTGTGGTATTGCTTCAAGCAGGACCACGAGCTATAACCCACGCGGTAATGGCCAGGTCGAGAGGGAGAATGCCACCATATGGAGAGCGGTTACACTGGCTCTCCGGTCTAAAGGTCTCCCCACCTCTCACTGGCAGGAGGTTCTCACTAGTGCCTTACACTCCATCCGCTCCCTCCTATGTACTGCAACAAATGCCACCCCCCACGAAAGGATGTTCCTTTTCCCGAGGAAATCCGAATCGGGAACCACTGTACCGGCATGGCTCACCGTCCCTGGCCCCGTCCTTTTGCGACGCCACGTCCGGCACTCAAAGAACGACCCCTTGGTCGACCGAGTGACTCTACTCCACGCGAACCCACATTACGCATACGTGGAGTTCCCAGACGGGCGGGAGGACACTGTTTCGGTGCGGGACCTAGCTCAGGACGCGGTAGACCCAGCAAACCCCCCAACTCCTTATGCTCCAGGCCCCGTGCCGCAACAGAAGGACCAACAGCACCCCAATGACTCGGGCCACCCTGCCGACAAAACGACTGGGGAATTGAGTGACGGAGCAGTCGCACCCGATGAGCCCGCTGGTGACACCACTCCAGCGACCCCAATCCCGGCACCACGGCGGTCACGCCGGATGGTCAGACCCCCTGACCGCTACAGTCCTTGACCTACCCCTTCCTTTTCATTCTCTCCCTCGTTTTTGTTTTTTTTTTTTTTTCCCGGGTCAATTCTCCAAGAAGGGGTGAATGTGATAGTACAGATCTATCACCAATGTACATAGTGTATATAGTTACTGTATCTAGACTGTGCTTACAGCGATTGGCTGAGAGCTAAGCCACACCTATTGTTTGGGCCTTAAAGGGTTGTGTCCCTAGCCAGGTCGGATCATTCCGGACTGGTCGGCCACCTGTGAAGAGCTCCGGTCTTTTGCTAATAAAAGCCTTGGTTTGGATCAACAAGTCTTTGGTTCTTTCGACGAGCTCTGCATTCATCCATACAAAAATAAATAAATTTTTTATCATGAATATGAGGGTCTCAGAATGTTAGTGTGCACAGTTCCTTTGGTTGTTTATCATTCCCACTGCCTGTGGGAAGAAGCTTCAGCCTGGTGGTGCTGGCTTTGATACTCCTGTACCTCTTTCAAATGGGAGCAACTGAAAGATGCTGGGTGCAGGGTGGAATGGACCCCCAATAATTTTGAACGTCCTCTGTAGACAATGATCCCTGTAGATCACATCAATTGGGGGAGTGAGAGTCCAGTGATCCTCTCTGCCACTCATGTGATCTTGTGGATTGAGCTCAAATCCATTTCTCTGCAGCAACTGTGTGGCAGCTGGTCAGGACACTCTCGATAGAGCTCCTGTAGAAAATTAACATAAAGGTGGCCGGTAGCTTTGCCTGCTTCATTCTTCTCAGGAAGTGCAGTTGCTGTGGTGTCTTCCTGACAAGTGAGGAGATGTTAAGTCACTAGTAAAGTGAAACTCCTTGGAACTTTCACCTCTCCTAGGTTGTTACACTCATACGATTTCAGGAGATTTTCCACCACTTCTCTGTAGTACAACTCCATAGTTTTTGCTGATAAAGCCAACTCTATTGTGTCATCTGCAAACTTAATTAACACTATTGGCGCTGGATCTGGCAATGTAGTTGTGGGTCAGTAGCGTGAACAGGAGTGGACTGAGCATACTTCTGTCCTTTTGGCCACAATTGACCAGCCCTTGAGTACACAAGTTCTTATTGACCTTTTAATAAAGTACATGCCATTAATTGAAAATATTATCATTTAGTCTCGTGTCTTAATTTACTTGGAGCAATATTTTGGATATCCTTTATATTTGGTATCATTTGCATATGAAGTGAGTATCGAGAGTCTCCAAGAACTCAAGATTAATCTGCAGATGGCCTGTGAGTGAATTACTTGACATGAAACAGCAGTGCCTTCCATTTTATTAGTGCAATTTTGTCTCTGTTTTAGACATTTTAAAAAAAAATTGGGAATTGGATGGTGTGGTATGGGTAAAAGGAAAAACATTTTTAACTGAACAAGGTAATTAGATGCAGAATATAGTGTTGAATTTTGAGGGAATAAAGGAGTGTGCTGCCCAGGGAAGTTAAAGTTCTGTGCAACAGCTACCTGGAATACAGTATTAGAACCTTAACTTAATTTTCAATCCTATTCTCAGAGCGCTTTGGGTTTGGAATTATTATTGGTGCTCTCTTCTCTCTTTTGCATCCATAATCTTTAGGATATTCCATAAAAGGTTAACAAAAGAGTACAAGAGAGACAGAGTAATTGCTGTTAGTAAAATCAATTTATCTTGTTGAGAGGGCAGCCAGTGTATGCAGTTCCAATGCATATGTTTTAAGTGATATATTTCTAGTGTGAACTGATCATTATGTAGTAAAGTCTAAGCATAACCTCTGGATGACTTTGTAGGTACAAAATCAGTCATGATTTGTGGAACAGTAGAGTAAGGAAAAGGAGTGTTTATTAAATGTCTTACTTGAGCAAACCTTTCACCCAGCATTGTAGGTTAGCTGCCTATTTGTACTCATGAGTGTCTATCCTATATGCAATATGCACAGAAATAATAAGAATAAATTATGAAATTAATTCATCCAGCATGTGGATTTACTCGTGTTCAATTTGGCCTAATTTTGCAAACCTTGTATTCCATCCTCTGCATTTCCATTCTTCCATGATTAATGCTTATCTGACTGATTTTTGAGGTTAAACAAGAAGTCTGCAATACTGGACCACAAGTACAATGCTCAGAAATTCTGGAGGAACCTCGCAGGTCACGTGGACATAGGCAGTCAATGTTTCAGGCCCAATGATCCCTGATGAAGGGCTCAGGTCCAAAACTTCAACTCCCCTACCATTTTACATGGATGCTGCATGACCTCCTGAATTTCTCCAGTACTTTGTGTATTGTTCTGACTGATTTGAGTTAGGTTAACAGATTTGAAGTTTTTAAGCTGGCCTTAAGTGTACACATAGAGTTTAGAAGGATGAGAGTGGATATGAACATTGAAAAGGGTAAATAGATCTAAGGAGCAAATTTTTCAATCCATCTGGGCAGAGATTAGTAACAGTAAACAGAAGAAATCACTGATGGGAGTAGCATTGCAGTGACACAGTAATAAACCAAGAAATATCTGTAAGAATGGAATGGCCGTTGACATTGGGGCATTTGAACTTGCACATGGGGTGAATCGTGTCGATCAAGGCAGCCTTGTGGAGGAGTTCACAGAATGCATATGTGATAGCTTTCTTTATCTTTAGACTCTAGGGGGGTTCTGGCAGATTGGAAGACAACGACTCTCATGCTGCTATTTATAAAAAGGATATAGGCAATAGGCGGATAACTCTGGGCAAATAGTTTAATGTCTGTAGTTGGTAAAATGCTAGAAGCTATCATTAAGAAAGAAATAGCAAGACATCTAGATAGAAATTGTTCCACCAATCAGATGCAGCATGGATTCAGTTCAAGTTTATTGTCTGTACATTCCACACTGAGAATTTCTACTTAGTGTTAGCTGTTCTCAAGAAAAAGCTACTTAAACAAAAGAGAGAAATGTAAAAAAAATCTGAATATAGAAAAAAACTCAAATATTCTGTTATAAATAACTTGCAAAGTTAGAGTCCTTAAATAAGTCTCTGATTCTATTGTTTTGGAGTCTGATGGAGGAGGGGTAGTAATTGCTCCTGAACCTGGTGGTACAAATTTTGTGGCACCTATACCTATTTCCTGATGGCAACAGCGAGAACATAGTATGTACTGGGTGGTGTGGATCTTTGATGTTTGCTACTGCTCTCCGACAGCAGTGTTCTACGTAGATTTTTCTGATGGTGGGGAGGAATTTCCCTGTGATGTCCTGGCTTGTGATGCAGCCAGTCAGCCCACTTTCCGCTGCAGATCTGTAGAAATTTGCCAAGATTTCCAATATTATACAGAACCTCTTCAAACTCCTAAGGAAGTAGAGGTGCTGAAATGCTTTGTTAATGATACAGTGAAACCTTGTTAGAACCCGATTTGTTAATCCGCAGAATCGCTCATAGCGCGGTTGTCGGTAGACCCCAAACTGCTAAGGGGTGGGCTGATGACAATCAGCCTGTGACACAACTCCCCGCTGCCTAATAGCCCCCCTCCTTGCTGTGCGGGATGTCGGGGCAGGGGCAGCCGCCGCAGGATGTCGGGGCAGGGGCGGCCTGCGTCTGCTCCATGATTCAGCTGTAATGCAGTATGAAATCTTGGACCCCAACTACCATGTTCTAACGAGGTTTTATTGTATTAGTACGTTGAGTCTAGGAAAGGTTCTCCACAATCAGCACCAGAGTACCACAGAATTGTGGACATAGCCCCCTGCTCCTCTCTTTCTACTCCTATGACTGTGTGGTTCAGCATGACAGCAACATGTACAAACTTGTTGACAAGTACCACAGAGGTGGACTGTATAAAAAGGGGTGTGAGTCAGTATGCAGGAGAGAGATTGAAAACTTGGCTGAATGGTGTTCTAACAACAAACGTGCACTCAATGTCACCAAGACCAAGGAGCTAACTGTGGACTTTAGGAAGGGAAAACCAGAGGTGTACCATCTAGTGATCATTGGGGGATCAGGGTAGAGAGGGTGAGCAATTCTAAATTTCAGGGAGTCACTATCTCAGAGGACTTTTTCTGGACCCATTGTACTAATGTTCTTGTGAAGAAAGCACGTCATTGCCTCTGCTTCCTTCAGAGTTTGCAGAGGTTCAGTATGGCATCGAAAATTTTGGCAAACATCTACAGATGTGTAGTAGAAAGTGTGCTGACTGGCTGCATCACAGCCTGGTATAGGGGCACCAATACATCTGAGTGGAAAGCCCTGCAAAAGGTAGTGGACACTGCCCAAGAGATCACAGGCAAACTTCTCCCCACTATCAGGCATATCTATATGGAACGCTGCTGTCAGATGAAGGCAGCAATCATCAAGATCCACCCCACCCAAGACCAATTCAGGAAAGAGGTTTAGGTGCCTTAAGACTTGTTCCTCCAGGGTCAGGAAGAGTCACTACCCTGAACCACTGGACTGCTGAACAACAGACTAATTCAGAAACTCATTTAAGGACTCTTTCTTTGCTCATTATTTATTACTGCATACTTGTACTGTATTTTGTGCAGCCAGTTTGTTTACATTTTTCTTTTGTTTACATTTCATTCTTTTGTGTACACTTTTTCTTTCTTCTTGAATATAGTTTACAGACCCAGTGTTAGAAATTCTGCCTGGCCTGCAGTAAAAAGAATCTCAGGGTGGTATGTGATGTCATGCATGTATTCTGACAATAAATTCGGACTTTGAGATTGCAGAGAATATATTTAATTGAATTGTACTTGTGTCATAATGATGTGTCCTCCAAGGATCTGTACTGGAGATTAAATTAATTTTATCACGTATCAAATCAATCTTTATGCCGTTAACACAACATTTAATGCTATAGTAAAAGGTGTGAATAGAAGCATAGATACAATGGGATCGCTTAAGTGAGTTGCAGTTGAATTTTGGTGCCATTTATGGAAGGTCATCCATTTTGGACTTTAAAAAGGTAGGTCTGAGCCTTGCTTAGAGGAAAAAGTGAGGACCAGTGAAGATCTGAAGAGATTTAGGCCTTTGTATCTTCGCTCATCCTCTCAGATCACTCAAATGCACCAGTACATTTAGATTACATAAATGAAGCTACCATTACCTAAAATATAAGCATTTAATGATAATTTGATGAGAGTTTTGGGATCATTGATAGGATAAATTGGTAAAATCTCCTTTACTGGTAAAGGGATATGTATGAATCTAGATTCTTAATCTTAAAACCAGAACCAAGTTGTTTAAGAGTGAATTTGGTGAATATCCTCTTGTCACCCTTCTCTTCAAAATGTACCAGATCCTATTACAATTAATAATTTTAAATGTTACAAATTTTTTTTTTAGTCAAAAATATTAAGAGACATGCAACCAAGGAGAATGGTGCCAATATAGTTCGGATGCAATTTCTTTGAAAGGGACGTTGAAAGAGCTGAATGACCTGCTTCTTTCCTCATTTCCTTCCAGTTAATTTCATTATAATCGCATTTGCCTTCCTTTGCACTTTACTGAAATTTTCTAGTTCCCTTTGATTGTTGCCTTTCCCACTACCTCCCTACAGAGTCACTTTACCAAAATTGATTACTGTAATTGAAGTGCACTTCTTTATATTCATGAACAGACCCCTTTGAAACTCTAAGTTACTGCTCAGAGGGAAAGGCATTGATCTATTAGTCATCACATTCTATATCATTTTCAAGTCTGCCTTAAAGCAGTTAATTAATTTGTCTTCATTTGTCTTCATTTTCTTTACAAGTCCTGACAAGTTTCTTTTAATATATTGGGTTTCTCAGTGGACAGTATTCATCAACTATCTAAGATTACCTAAAAGAAAGATTATACAATATCCATTTTCTTGCTCGAAAAGCTTTACTGTCTTCAAACTGTGCTGGTGCATTGAACATTAGTGAATTTCATCATTCACATACATTTTTTTTTGCAGAAGCAGCTTCCAAGGTGTGAGGAATGCTCATTGTTTCCAGGGCCATTTGAGGAAAAGAATGTTTTGAACCTGGAGAAAACTCATGCCGGGATAGTATCCCTTCTCTCCTTCCAGCAGCTCAAAGTCCTTTTGCAGTCTTCAATGTATTTTAAATATATAGTCCATTGTTGCTGACGGTGGTAACTAGCATGTTCACTACAGGCTTGCAGGGTCTATGGTCAGATAAATCAACAAATTATTTGATCACAAGACAAAGGAACAGAAGGCGGCCACTAGGCCCATCGAGTCTGTTCCGTAAATCTACACAAAGCTACTCTACACTAGTTCCAATTACCGGCCTTTTCCCCCATATGCCTTGATGCCCTCACTAATAAGATACTTGTCTATTTCTTGTTTAAATACTCCCAGTGATCTGGCTTCCACTGCTGTATGCAGCAGAGAGTTCCATAGATCCACAACCCTTTGGCAAAAGAAGTTCTTCCTAATCTCTTTTATATGGATAACCTCTAATTTTCAGACTATGACCCCTTCTCCTTGATTCACCCACCAAGAGGAACATCTTACCCGCGTCTAAACCTTTCAAAATACGAAATGCCTCTATGAGATCTCCTCTCATTCTCCTATACTCCAATGAATATAACTCAACAGCTGTCAAACGCTTCTCGTACATTAGCCCTTGCATTCTGGGAATCATCTTAGTAAATCTCCTCTGCATCCTCTCCAATAACATCACATCCTTTCTAAGATAGGGGGCCCAAAACTGCACAGTACTCCAAATGAGGTCTTACCAGTGCCCCATAGGTCCTCATCAACACCTCTTTACTCTTATTCACTATTCCTTTTGAAATGAATGCCAACATAGCATTCGCTTTCTTCACTACCAATTTCATCTGGTCATTAATTTTTGTGTTTCCCTGCACGAGGACGCCCAGGTCCCTTTGCATATCCGAGGTCTGAATTTTCACTCCATCCAAATAGTATTCTGCCTGTTTATTTCAACTGCCAAAATGTACCACTGTACATTTCTCTATGTTAAATCTCATCTGCCATAATTTTGCCCAGTCTCCTAATCTGTCTATATCCTTCTGCAACTTTACGGTTTCTACTACACTTCCTACTCTGCCAACTTATCTTGGTGTCATCCTCAAATTTGACCACAAAACTATTCATACCACTATCCAAATCATTAATATAAATTGTAAACAGCAGTGGCCCCAATACTGACCCCTGTGGAACACCACTAGTTACAGGGAGCCATCCAGAACGGGAACCCTTAATTTCAACCCTTTGCTTTCTGCCTATCAGCCACTTTTCTATCCAGTTTAATAACTTCCCTGTAATTCCATGGGACCTCATATTATTTAGCAGCCTAATATGAGGCACGTTATTGAAAGCCTTTTGAAAATCTAAACAGATAACATCCACAGCCTCTCCTTTTGAGATTTCTTCAAAAAAACTCTTAATAGGTTGGTCAGGCAGGATCTACCCTTTAAAAAAAAAAAAAAAAAAAAAAATAGGCTGACTTGGACCTTCCCTGTCATGCATCTCTAGGTATTTCATAACCTCATCCTTGATGATTTCATGATGTTGGCTCAGGAATAAATATTGACTAGTAATCAAGAAATCTAGACTTTATAAAGGTGTAGCGGGCGAACAGCGAGGTATTGTGAAATGCCACCGTCAGTTCACAGACTTACCTGACACATCGCGGTCTAGCAGTGCTGGGCACCAAAGTACAGAGAGTGGATCAGATGAAGCCCCTGCCTAAAGGCGCAGGGTGCTAATGGCTCATAGCTTTAACTTCCTGGTCCTGTGGACCAGCAGCTGTTCACTAATGAGCTCATTAACAGGCAGGGAATAAAAGGTCTGTGTATGTCTGCAATAAACCAGTCTTGAGTTGACTACCTTTGTGTGTGTTTGCCTTTATTTAGTAGCATCTACTGTAGTAGCTGCTACAAAGGCAGATATAACTTCTGTATTGCTTCCTTATCTCTTTACCACTCTCCCACTACCTCTTATTTCCTTGTGAGAGCAGTGCTCTCAAGTGATCAATGTCCCAGTTTTTTTTAAACATTCAATGAGATTAATTTTGCTAGTTTATATTTCAAAGTGGGTTAACCAGAAAGAGCACACAACATTGAATCACACAAATGGAGTCAACACATCTGAAGGGAAAAACATTAATGAAAACAAAATATATTTATTTATTTATTTATTTTAACTTTATTTATTCATTCAAAAAACAAATATGACATCTGCAGCAAGTCAATATAAATTGAAATGTAAATATTCCGAGTATAACAGCCACTTATTAAAAAATTATAATTATCATGCAAAACATATGTAATATTTTCCATTATTAAACAATATTTCATCTCATTATTCCATCTATTAATATCAATCATATTTGTATCTTTCCACGTACTAGCAATACATTTTTTCGCTATGGATAAAGCTAAATATACAAAAGCAAGCTGGAACTTATCTAATCCCAAACATTTCAGAGGTTGCAAACTACCCAATAAAAATTCTGTTGGATCTAAAACTATTTTAATCTTATGCAGGTATTCTAAAAACTATTGAATTTTCTTCCAAAAAGATTGTATATGTATATGGAAAAAAAGTTCCAACCGTATCACCACATCTAAAACATAAATCTCATTAATTAAAACCATATTTTTTTTAATTTTTCAGGTGTCAAATATAATTGATGTAAAAAATTGTAATTAATCATTGCATAACGTGCATTTATCAATCTAGTTACACTATCATAACAGATATCTAACCAATCATCTTCAGAAAAAATAAAACCAATATCTGCTTCCCATTTAATTTTAGATCTATCCCAACCCTTTTTATCCATACCATCCTGTAATATTTGATACATAGATGAAATATAACCCTTCTCTGGTACCTTCATAAGAAAAGTCTCAAATTTAGTCATTTTAGGTAAAATCATATCTCTACCAAACATACATTTTGCCGAAGATTGAATTTGATAATAAAGAAATAAAGAGTTCTTATCAATACCAAAATCTTCCCTCATCTGATTAAAAGATAAAAACTTACCCTCTTTAAAACAATCTCCCAAATTTTTCACACCTTTAAATCTCCAATGCAATAAACTTTGATTATATATTGAAAAAGAAATAAGTTGATTATTATACAACAGAGTCAAAGCCAATAATTTACTCCTAGAACCTATCATTTTATTTTTATTTATTCATAACTTCATTAAATGTTTTAGTATAGGCACATTATATTGTTGTAACAAATTTATATTCCACCTAAACAAAATTTGATGTATTTTAAATTCAGAAATACTTGCCATCTCAATTTTAGCCCATCTAGGAGGCCGTACCAAATCCATCATGAACTAATAAATTTAAGTTGGGCTGCTTCATAATAATTTTGAAAATGTGGTAAACGTAATCCCCCTAACTCGTATTTCCAAGTTAATTTACTCAAAACTACTCTCGAAAATTTACCCCTCCATAAAAACTCCCTAACCATTTTATTCAAATCTCGAAAAAAAATTTTATCAAGTAAATACGGAATAGATTGAAACAAATATTGTATACGTGGAAAGATATTCATCTTAATTGTATTTATCCTTCTCATTAAATTAATAGGTAAATCTTTCCATTTAATCAAATCAGTTTTAATTTTTTTCATTAATGGAGCATAATTTAATTTATATAAAGATTGATAATTAACATTCAAAATTATACCCAGGTATTTAATTCGATCAGTCCACTTCAAATTAATAATATTCTTATAAACTGAATAATCTCCTTCACTTACCGGTAATATTTCACCTTTTTCCCAATTAACTTTATATCCAGAAAGACATCCATATTGTATTAAACATTCCTTCAAATGCAAAAGTGACTGAGCTGGGTTTATTAAATACATCATCAGCAAATACATTAATTTTATACTCCTCATCTAAAACTTTCATACCTTGTATCTGAATATTTTGTCTTATCAACTGTGCTAAAGGTTCAATCACAAACGCAAACAAAGCTGGTGGTAAAGGACAACCTTGACGAGTTGATCGAGTTAACTTAAAAGATTCCGAAATCAAACCATTCGTCAATACTCTAGCTACCAGTTTACTATATAGAGCCCTAATCCAACCAATAAAAGAAGGACCAAACTTAAATTTCTCCAAAACTTAAAACAACCAATAAAAGAAGGACCAAACTTAAATTTCTCCAAAACTTAAAACAAAAATTCCATTCAACTCTATCAAATGCTTTTTCTGCATCTAAGGATATCACCATCGGGTGACCTAAAGATTGTCGAAATCTATTAATCAAACTAATCAAGCGCAAAATGTTATCTGAAGCATATCTATTCTTTATAAAACCTGTTTGATCAATATGAATCAACTTTGGTAAAAATTTAGCCAATCTATTTGCTAATATTTTAGCTATTATTTTATAATCTACATTTAACAACAAAATTGGTCTATATGAAGATACTTTCAAAGGATCTTTATCTTTAAGAATTACTGTAATTAAAGCACAAGAACAAAACTCAGGTAATTCATAATGTTATCCAACTTGAGGTAATACACTGTCCTCCAGACCATGACTCATGTTCTGGGCCTTCTTCCATTCCACAACTCCACCCAGTGGTGGTTTATCGTCCAAGTCCAGAAATTTTTAGATCATTTTTCTGCACATGCTTAGTCTGTCTCCCACTCTCTCAGCAGTCCACCTTCACCTTGTTTCTCTCAGGCAAACTGTCACATTTTTAATATAAAACCACAGAACACATAGGCCAATTCACAACACAGAACTCTAACAATATTTATATAACTTTATGGCATTCATGATTTATTATATCTCTGCTTAATGTACTTTTGACAGATACTTCCATTCCAGATGTGATTTCTGTTAATGGAGGAGTAAATGCTGTTGAAACTTGAATCTAAAATAAAACCAGATCTACTGGAAATGTTCAATCAGTCAGGCAGCACTTCTGGAAGGAGGGAAGGATTCAGGTGGATAACCTTTGATATAGAGTCAAGAGTAAATTATTTGAAAGAGCATGGAAACTGTTAATTTGTTGGACATAATAGCTTTAATCACTAGTTAGAGGAGATGCTTAATTAGTGCACTAATAATGCAGGTGTGAGCAAAGGACTTGAAATGAGAATGGCTGTTGAAATTATGGTTTTTGTGATAGATTATATCATATTTTATATTTTTGAAGGAGATGGATTGTGGGAGAAGTGTAGGTCACAAACAAACAATTCACAAAACATCTCATTTAAAATTCAAGACTTTTGCTGAAAGTGAGTCATGCAGGCACCAGGAACCTTTGAAAACAAGGAGACTGCTAAAGAATTTCAAAAGCAGGTGTAAATGGATTATTGTTTTGAAAGCAACAGATGAACGGACTCAAGTTTGGGTCCGGTAATGCAATCTGTCTGGATGCAGTTTGCTGTTCTAAGATTATATGGTTTTGGAGGGAGGGAGAGGGGGAGAGAGAGAGAGAGAGAGAGAATGAAAATGAACAAGAACTGGTTTCTGTAGCATGGTAAGCTGGTAGCTTGTTGAAACTCCATTTTGAAGACTGGTTGTGAGTTCTGAGTTTGAGTTCAGCCTGATGAAAACTCTTGTGGTCCATACAAGAGGAAATTGCTGGCTAGAGTGTTTCACCTGAAATAAGGGAAACAAAAAGGAATTCTGTGGTGATCTGCATAAGAAGAGATGATCATTTGGAAAACTCTAATGTGGCAAGTTTCAAGACACTGAAGTAGCTAATCAGAAGGAATCAGTTTGTGCATGTTCAACAAGCAACAAATCTCTCTGAAACCAACAAGAACCTTCCTGAGTGGTAACCAATTACCTTTAAGCACCTGAGCTTGGCGAAAATTCATAAATGTTAAATTCGGTGCACAGTACAAGAGTTGCCTGATACCAGTGAATTTGGAGGAGTGAGAAGGAAAATCGGACTGTGAATCAAAGAACTTTTCTGAACGTACACATTACATACACGTGTGCTTAGAATTAGAAGGGGGTTAAGTTAAGAGTAATAAGTAAAAGTTTGATCCTGTTTTTATGTTTAAAGAAAATTTAAAATGACTTATTTAAGTAACCATTTGTCTTGGTGAATTTCTATAGCTGCTGGGTTTTGGGATCCTCTGGACCCGTAACACTTTAAACTTTAAATCAGCCTATGCACCATTGACAATCAGCCAGGACTTTAATTCTACGTGTAAATGTCACAAGTTGCTGTGATAGCTGTCAAAAAGCTCTCAGCTGTTTGTATCACCTGCTGGTGACTTTCATAGGGTAATGAACCTATGATCTCAGTAATAATGTTCAGGAATCTAATTTATTCAGAGATTTTGTTTTATCTGGAGCCATGAAACATGATATTTCAATTATTAATGTTGGACTATTCTCAGATTAGAGACCCTTGTACAGTAATCATTGGAAATTTACATATCTGATTCAAGGTCCAATGTTAGTGCCTGTACGTCAAATATGCAGTTGGACTTCATCCGTGCTAAATTTTGTTATAGTGAACTAAATTTATGATAAAGAGACTCTAAAGAATTGTTTTTGCCTCCATCTTGTTAAATACCATTACAAAATGACTACTGTGGTAATCTATAGGGAGATAGCAACACAGTGACCCAGGAAATTGTCTGTTTCTGGCCAGTTGACTGCATTCAGCGAGGGCTTTGTAGGGAAGACCACAGTCTTTTGCTACTAGGCATTCAAGGGCTGAGACTGGAGAGAAAGCCCCTCGAAAAACTGAGGGGCCACAGTTGTGGCAACAGTGTGACATAGCAAATCAGAGGATTACTGTAACAATGAACTGTAATGGAATGTGTATATGAATATGACACTAGGATGCCAAAAAAAATTTCATTGTTTTCCTTTATGCATATTATTATGAATAAAGTTTATATTTTGGTTAAAAATATGCACATTTAGCCTGCTGGAAGAGCATCCACTCGGTGAAAGTATCCTTTTGCTCTGGCTGAAACTTGATTTTCATACTGAAATGTCAGTGAGAAAATGTTGACTGGCACATTCCAGACTGCAGAAATATGTGTTGAGGGGCACACTGAGGCTTTGTGCAACCAATACAAAATTTCTGTGGGGAGGGACCACAGTCCAGGATCCTTCCACTACTGATTTTTGAGGGGCTGAGATTGGTGGAAAGTCCCTCAAGCAGCAGGAGGTACCCTGGGAGAGCCAAATTAGTGGCAATCGGGCTATCTGTGGTCACGCTTCAAGGTACAACAAGACTTTGTAAATGAATGTGACTTTATGAATGTTAATAGACTTTGCAATGTTTTACTTTGTGTGTAAGTGTGTATCTTCAGGTGATTGTTTTTCCAGACTCTTTTGTGTAGTCTTCCAAAGGCGCTATTTGCCTTGGCGAGTCTGTTGTCTATCTCTTTGTCGATCCTTGCATCAGATGAAATGGTGCAGCCGAGGTAGGTACACTGGTTGACCGTTTTGAGTTCTGTGTGCCCGATGGAGATGTGGGGGGCTGGTAGTCATGGTAGGGAGCTGGCTGATGGAGGACCTCAGTTTTCTTCAGGCTGACTTCCAGGCCAAACATTTTGGCAGTTTCCGCAAAACAGGATGTCATGCGCTGGAGAGCTGGCTCTGAATGGGCAACTAAAGCAGCATCATCTGCAAAGAGTAGTTCACGGACAAGTTGCTCTTGTCTGGAAAAACAATCACCTGAAGAAACACAAAAAGATCAGCGTGTACAGAGCCATTGTCATACCCACGCTCCTGTCGGCTCCGAATCATGGGTCCTCTACTGGCATCACCTATGGCTCTTAGAACACTTCCATCAGCGCTGTCTCCACTCCATTCTCAACATTCATTGGAATGACTTCATCACCAACATCGAAGTACTCGAGCTGGCAGAGTCCGCAAGCATCGAATCCACGCTGCTGAAGACCCAACTAGGCTTGGTGGGTCACGTCTCCAGAATGGAGGACCATCGCCTTCCCAAGATCATGTTATATGCTGAGCTCTCCACTGGCCACCGAGACAGAGGTGCACCAAAGAAGAGGTACAAGGACTACTTAAAGAAATCTCTTGGTGCCTGCCACATTGACCACTGCCAGTGGGCTGATATCGCCTCCAACCGTGCATCTTGGCGCCTCACAGTTCGGCGGGCTGCAATCTCCTTTGAAGAAGACCGCAGAGCCCACCTCACTGACAAAAGACAAAGGAGGAAAACCCAACCCCAACCAACCTATTTTCCCTTGCAACCGTGCCTGCCTATCCCGCATTGGACTTGTCAGTCACCAACGAGCCTGCAGCAGACGTGGACATACCCCTCCATAAATCTTCGTCCGCGAAGCCAAGCCAAAGAAAGAAAAAGTGTGTATCTATAAACACGACATTAAAAATTTGTAAAGACCTAGCACTGTATAACTTTTATTATGAATAAGCCTGATTTCAGTATTGTAAGGAATCATACCGTTAGCACTATTATGACATTTACTACACTGCAAAAAAAAAATGAACGTTGTTGCTTTTTGTGTAGATTTCAGCTTGTCTAGAAAAGTTCCAGGGCTTAAATCTAATTTTGGCAATGGTTCTTCCCCTGCTCCTCGAATGAATCATTGGAAAACATTCGCAGTAAAATGACAGATATTTCGGGTAGTAATCTTCATTTTGATGTGTTATCAGTGATAATTATGTTGCTTTTACACTCGAGATGAAAGACCAAAGTTCACAGGCCAGGAACCCATCAAAGCAGAAATGACCAAGAGGAGGTAGACTCAATTTTGGGTTTTCAAAATTTGATGATGGTTAGTAAAAGCCAAAGTGATGAAAGTTAGGAGTTTTGTTCTTGGGAGTTGCGATTGGATTAAAAAAAAAAATCCCCAACAAAATACTGGGAAGATGGCTCTTGTACCTTTTGATCAAATTCTCTTCCATGAATTCTCATTCAGGCTCAGTTGGGTATGTGAAACCCAAGCTTCCAGAGATTAGATTTTGTACCACATATTATTCTTATCATAAAGATTTGAACACAAAATTGTATGCTTTCCAAAAGCTTTTGAAACCCCTTTTTCATTCTTTAGTTATCCCAGGTTGAATTCCTTCATAAACTGCAATATAAACATTACATACCTGCTTGTGTACTGGCCTGCTCCGAATTAATCTAGAAATAGGTAGACTAGTGAGGACAGGATTAGCTAGGTTTATTTCTTGCATTGGTTTGCTGTTTGCCTGCTCCAGATGCATTCCAGTAGCTGTGTTCTTCAGGATAGTAATGTTATCAAGCCTGCTGGTGATGGTTGTTTAAGATCTCATCCCTCCCCATGCATGTTGGACATTCTTGAATACTAATTCAATAGCTGAAGGAGGTAATTATCAGATTTTCTTTACTATGTTTAACCTAGTTCCAGAGACGTTTTGGGTTACTCTCTGCCACCACCTCAGCTTTTTCAATTCAGACACCAGTTCCCAACAAAAATTTGGTTTAGAAACACTTTTGTCATGTCTGAATTCAAGGTTGATGCTAGTTAATCAATTTTTGTATTTTCTTTATGTGTATGCTTTGTGTGCCTTGTATTCTCTCGATATTGATGCGATGACTTGTCTGACTGCCGTTGGTGATATATAAACATCCCCTATCATACACAATGAAACTCTAGATGAGAAACTATTTTCATTGGAGAGGTTCACAAATCCATGTTTAGATTGTCTGACCAGAACTGATCAGTGATCTCATGAACACAGGAAATAAAATGTTGAAAATATCAGCAAAGCAGGCAGTATCTGTGGAAAGAGAGACTGAGCTGATGCTTTGCAGAATTTGGAAAGGGATCTGATGAAAGGTCTTCAACCAAAACAGCTAAATCAGTTTCTCTTTCCACAGCTTAATTCGCTTAGTTTCTACTCTTTTGTGGGAACCAGGGAGGAGCAGGGGAGTTGCCCAGTTGTTACACCAGACAGCCCATACAGGTTAAACCATCTATAGAAGGGGCAGGTGTGTTTTAAAAAATATAAAATAAAAAAAAAATTGGAGAACCCATCGAGGTTTGTGCGCAATATAGCAGCCAGGCCATGAGGATTGCAGGCTTCAGGGGAACAGTGGACCAAGCCAAAGTATCAGAGCAGGAGAACATTATCCTACCAAAAAGGAGAAGCCTTGGAGAAGACCCGGCACGAAGGAGGTCACAGAAGCAGACCGGCAAAGGACTCGGGATTCAAAACTCATGGTAGTTAGGTACTGAGACTGAGATTTGTGAGGGTGAGCAGAGCCTTGGGTGCTGACATCTTTCTCCTCATATCGGATTTGCAGCTATGGCCTGAGGACTTGGATGCCTGGACCTTGGATTCACCACTGAAACAGACAAGAGTCTAGGGACTAAGGATGTTACGAAAGCACGGGCAGCGGTGGCATCAGAGGTGGTGGTCAGATCCATGGGTACTCCATCTCTGAAGGGACTCTTGATTATCTCTCTGGGGCACTGGACCAGTGATGCCCATTTTTGCGCTTTTACAGGCAAAGTAAATAAAATTTTGTGCATGTGACAATAAAGGAATCTTGAACCTTTCCAAGGATGCTCTCTGACATGCTATGTTTCCAGCACTTTGTTTTTATTTCAATTTGTAGCTTATTTTTTAATTCCGAAAAGCAAGACAATTGTTCTATGTCTTGGTGTCCATAATCCTTTAATTTTGGATTGAAGATGCAGTTCCACAAAAGTGCAATTGTTCAAAATGCATAAATCACTGTTTCCCACTAATACTCTAACATTCTGTTCATTTGTGGCAGTTATTCCACAATCAAAAATTGAAATTGAATTCAATGCACTTTCAAATATATATATATAGATAGAGATATTTATATAGTTAGATATATAGAAATGGGGCCCATTTTGAATTCCTGCTGTGCTTGTATGGAATTCCAAGATAATGTTTCTGTAATTGTCCTAAATGATGGAGAGCACAGGATAATGAGATAATTTTGATGTCATACTGGTAATTTGCTTCAATTCAAACTATAGATTGGATGAACACCCTCTCTCCACATGGTAACTAACTTAACCCCCTTCTAATTCTAAGTGGATGTAATGTGTGTTTAAGTTTAGAAAAGTTCTTTGGTCACAGTCCATTCGCGTTTCTCATTCCTTCAAGTTCACGGGTTGCAGGCAATTCTTGTACTGTGCACAGAATTTAACATTTATAAAGTTCACCAGGGTTTGGTGCCTGAAAGGTAAATGGTTTCTGCTCAGGAAGATGTTGGTTTTCAGAGAGAGATTTAGACAATACACAATAGACAATAGACAATAGGAGCTGGAGTAGGCTCTTCGGCCCGTCGAGCCAGCACCACCATTTTACAGATCATGGCTGATCACTACTATTAGTACCCCTTTCCAGCCTTATCCCCATAACCCTTAACTCCTTTGTCCACTAGAGTCTTATCTAACTCTCTTTTGAACATAATCAGCGAATCTACCTCTACCAACCTCTGTGGCAGAGCATTCCACAGATTCAAACTCATCTGGGTAAAAAAATGTTTTCTCATCTCCGTCCTAAAGGGCCTATCCTCAAAATTGGAGACCAAAACTGGACGCAATACTCCAGGTGGGGTCTCACCAGGGCCTTGTACAACTGCAGAAGGGCGTCTCTGTTCCTATACTCCAATCCCCTCTTTATGAAAGCCAACATGCCATTTGCCTTCTTCACAGCTTTCTGAAGGCATGTTAGCCTTCAGTGACCGGTGAACAAGTACACCCAGATCCATTTGCACCTCCCCACTCCCTAGCTTGTCTCCATTTAAATAATACTCAGCTTTCCTATTATTGCCCCCAAAATGGATAACCTCACATTTGCTCACATTGAACGTCATCTTCCATTCAGCAGCCCACTCCCCCAACCTGTCCAAGTCCCTCTGCATTTTCCTGACATCCTCCTCACACCCCACACCGCCACCCAGTTTAGTGTCATCTGCAAATTTGCTCATGTTATTAATAATCCCCTCATCCAAATCATTTACACAAATTACAAACAACTGAGGACCCAATACCGATCCCTGCGGCACTCCACTCGTCACATCCTGCCATCCTGAAAAAGACCCGCTTACTCCAACCCTTTGTTTCCTATTTCTTAACCAATTTCCTATCCATGTCAGCACCTTACCTCCAATACCATGCTCCCTGATCTTGCCCACTAGTCTCCTGTGCGGTACCTTATCAAAGGTACCACATCCACTGGCTCTCCCAAGTCCACCCTCTTTGTCACATCCTCGAAAAATTCCAGAAGATTAGTCAAGCATGACTTACCCTTAAGGAATCCATGCTGACTAGCCCTTATACTATTATTTCTGCCTAAGTGTTCTGCTATTACTCCTTTTATGATAGATTCCAATATCTTCCCCACCACTGACGTCAGGCTGACCGGTCTATAATTTCCCGTTTTCTCCCTTCCTCCCTTCTTAAAAATCGGCACCACATCAGCCACTCTCCAATCCTCAGGGACCTCCCCCGAATCTATGGAACATTTTGGATCGAACCAATTTCTTCCTCTTCACATATTTAAAAAAGCTTTTGCTATCCTCCATTATATTATTTGCTAATTTCCTCTCGTACTTCATTTTCCCCTCTCTTATGACTTTCTTAGTTACCCTCTGATGCTCTTTGAAGGTTTGTTGTACATTTACTTCCATCAGCCACTTCAGTGTCTTGCTGAAGAAACTTGCCCCGTCAGGGTTCTCCAGATGATAACCTGTTTCATTCAGGCCACCACAGAGTTCTTTTTTGTTTCTCTTATTCCAAGTGAAACATTAGACAGCCAGTCCTCTCTTCTTGCATTCCCCACAAGGGCTTTGACTGGACTGTCTCCCAAAGAGCTTTCCACAAGCTTGCCAGTTTGTCCTGTTCAAGTCCCAGCTACTTCTCTCTCTCTCTCTCTCTCTCTCTCTCTCTCTCTCAGAGAATGCCTGTTTTACTCTCTCTGCTTGCAAAACCACATGACCCTCTTTCAATAGCTCCAGACAGAAGCAGCTTTGACAAACTTTTTCATCTGTTGCCTTTTGCAAACAACAATCCATTAGTGAAATCTCTTGAGAACTCTTCAAAGCTCTTGCAAAAGCTCTGAGGCCCCGATATGTCTAGCATGGGGCAGAGCTCCAGTATTTTAAATAAGATCTGTTTTGAAGTGTTTGTACGTGACCTAGTCTAACAAACCTTTCCCAATTTATCTCCCAAAAACATATCTATATACTCTGTCACAGTATGCTATGCTCTGGTCATAAGATTACAAGACAAAGGAACAGAAGGAGGCCACTCGGCCCATTGAGTCTGTTCTGTAAATCTACACTCAGCTACTCTACACCAGTTCCAATTTCCGGCCTTTTCCCCATATCCCTTGCTGTTCTCACTAACGAGATACTTGTCTATTTCTTGTTTAAACACTCCCAAAAGTTAACTTCTGGAAGAAGGAGTAAAACTGTAAATTGGATCTTTACAGTAATGAAAAGTACACTATTATTTGCCTTTAGTTTGAAATTACTTCATGATAAGTAGCCTCCAGCATTGTTTTGGCACTCTGCTGCCTAATTACTGGTAATGATGGAAGGAAACATGAGTTCATTAACTTAAAACACTGGCTTATTCCAGAATAACCTTATTAATATTTTGTAGCACTGATTTCAATCTGAACTGAAAACCGGGAAGAGTGAGAATTTGATGGTTTCAGTTCCGCTGGAATTTCAAGATTAGATGATTTTAAGGCTCAGAAACCTTTAGAAGATTCAAAAGGGATGATTTGAATGCAAAGAGACAAGAGTGAAACATGAAAGTGATTGTAGTTAAAACACAGAAATGCTGACATCCTCCTCACACCCCACACCGCCACCCAGTTTAGTGTCATCTGCAAATTTGCTCATGTTATTAATAATCCCCTCATCCAAATCATTTACATAAATTACAAACAACTGAGGACCCAATACCGATCCCTGCGGCACTCCACTCGTCACATCCTGCCATCCTGAAAAAGACCCGCTTACTCCAACCCTTTGTTTCCTATTTCTTAACCAATTTCCTATCCATGTCAGCACCTATGCAGCCTCCATAGGAGATAAAATATGTGTTACTGACACTTTGGGCCTGAGCCCTTCCTCAAGGTCAGGAAGGACTCCAGCCCAAAATGTCAGAAATATATCTTTACCTCCTATGGAGGCTGTGAGACCAGCTGAGTTCCTCCAGCATTTCTGTGTTTCTAAAGATACAAGAGGCACTTGTATCCTACAAAGCTTTTATTTGAAACTAACAAAATGCCATAGGAGATGGTTTTGCTGGTAAATTGTTTTGTTTTTACTAGATCAGACAGATGTATTATTGTTTGCATACTTTCTCCTCCTCTATATTATTCATCAAACACATTGGTACCAATCTAAACAAGAAAATCTGGGTCAAGGATAGTACACAAAAGTGCTGGAGAAGCACAGCATCCATAAAAAATAAAAGGCAGCTGACATTTCAAGCTGGAGGTCTTCTTCAGGAGGGCCTAAAATCAGGCAGGTACTGAGGAAAAAGGAGGGGGAGGAAGGGGGAAGGACCATAGGCTAAGAGTTAATAGGTGGATACAGGTGGGAGGGTACAGGAGAAAGAAGCTGAGAGGTGATATCAGGAGAGGGCAGAAGGCTAAGAATTATAGTTCTGACAGATGAAGGAAAGGAAGGGGGTGGTGAGCTGGAGAAGGGAGACAGAGGGATGAGGGAAAGAAGACCAAGGATAGGGGTTCATAGAAATTGGAGAATTGATGCTGTATGGTTGGAGACTGCTGAGAATGAAGATCGGGTATTGTTCCTCCAATTTACACATGGTCTCATCTTGGCAGTGCACTTGAGTATGGACAGACATATCAGTGTGGCATTAAGATATGGAATTGGCCAATGGCAGGTCCTTGCTATTGCAGCAGACAGAGCGGGGGTGCTCAACGAAGAAAATGTACTGACTGGAGTTCAGTAGGTAGAATGATGGTATCTTGTCACATGACATATTTTCTCTGATACTAAGCTTCATGCCAGTATCAATGTATGCACCAATAAACTACAATTCTGAGATGTAATGAAGAACACATCCAGAGTAGTGCATTGGGTAATTTCAGAGACTGAGCAAAAGAACTTCCATCAGCTGTTGAATTAATTGATTCAATAAGAGCAAGTGACAGATCATTTTGAAAAGCTTACTTGAAAAGAATGGAGAAAAATGTACCAGAGGCCGTGCTCAGACACAGCCTCGGTTTAAATCGGTATCGATGCTGAAATTGGATGACTTTTCATTTTTTTGTTTATGTACTTGACAGTTGGTTTTGTGGTAATGGAATAAAGAGACTGCTTTATAGACAGCAGTTTACTACGAGATCTAAAAGATGCTATTTCTGCTCATAGTGTGTCAAAGGCTGTTCATGTATAGCCAAAGTACACATGAAGATGCTCTTCATGTGTACTTTGGCTATCCATGAACAGGTGTCCGTTGTTCATAATTTCCTGCCAAAAACATAATATAAAGTATAATGAGACATGCTGCTGAAGGCCACGTTAGAGACACCGATCTTTACAAGAAATTGCATGGCCATCAGCTAAACTTGTACCCCATGAGAATATTGAGGACACCTGGTGACCATTGGCAAGGCTTGCATGTTATCATGGTGTACAGAGTAAAACCAGGCAGCATAGTATTGCAGTCGCATTCCCCAATGAGATAAATGTGTTCTATGCTCACTTCGAGCAAGGAGTCTGTGGGGAAGTGACATCTACATTAAATACTAAAAGCATTTGTGCACCCACAATCAGTGCTATTGAAGTTAGGTCAGCCTATTTACTGATGCAAAAAACAACTGGCCCAGACGAGTCCAGGACGAGTCTTGCGCTGATCAACCTGTGAATTTATTCACAGATATCTTAAATCTCTTCTAGCAACATGACCTATTTCCTATGCTTCAAGAAGGCCACCTTCATACTAGTACAAAAGAATGTACACAATAACAGGTCTAAATGACCAGTGCCCTTTGACTGTGACATCCAGCACGGTGAAGTTCTTTGAGAGACTGCTGCACATCAGCTCAGGCCTACCAACCAAGCTTTGAGCCACTTCAATTTACGGATTGTCCATACAAGTCTCAGCAGATGCCATCTGCTTAGCCATCCACCTCAACCCTGGAAAAGCTGGATCTCAGGAACATCTGTTTCAGACTGTTGTTTATAGACCACAGCTCTGCAGTTAATATCATAGTCCCTAGGCCTCAGTGCTCCCACTCTGCAACTGTATCCTTCCAGTCTAATGGACTGCAATCAGTGATGATGGGTAGTAGCAGCAGTTCCTTCATGATCACACTAAACTTGGGCACTCTAGGATGTGTTCTCAGTACCCTGCTATACACCTTGTACTTCCAACATTACACAGCCAAATTCCATTCCTTCTTCAGATTTGCAACGACCCCATTGTACATATTCACTGATAATGAAGTGGAATACAACAACCTAATATTCATAATTGGAACAGGCAATGTGGCTATGAGTGCAGGAGGTAGTGGCATCTGAGGATGCGGTGGGATCCATGGACACTTGCTATCTATGAAGGGTCTCTCAATTGCTTCTCTTTCTCTTCTTGGTAAGGGTTGGGCTAGTGGTCTCTCATTGTATGTCTTTATAGGCAAATAAAAGTAAACAAATTTTGTGTATTATGTGCATAACAATAAAGGATCTGGAAGTCTGGTGTCTTGGATCCATGATAACAATCCCTCTCTAGACATCAATAGGATGAAAGAGATGATCATTGACTTAAAGAGAGGAGGCAGAGACCACATCTCTTCCACATCAATGGAGCTGAAATGGAAAGGTTAGATAACTTTGTATTCTCAGGAGTAAATATTTCCAATTACATGATCTGGACCAAGCATGAAAACGTGACCATCAGGAAAGCCCACTGATGCCTCTAAGATGACTAAAGAAGTTCAGCCCCTCCCCATTGTCACTCAACCATTGTTACAGGTGCACCACTGAAAGCACACATACTGGATGCACCACCGTGTGGTGGGGGAACTGCTCTGCTCAAGATCAGAAGAAGCTGCAGAAAGTAAGGAATGCAGCTCAGAACCTCAAGCACATTTCCCTTCCCTCCATAGCTCAATCTGCAACTTCCATTGCCAAGAAAAGGTAGCCAATATACTAGAGGACCCATCGCATCTGGGCACTCTCTATTCTCCCATTAAGGAGAGGGCTCAAGAATGTAAAATACTGCACTGACAAACTTGGGCAGTTTTCTTCCCATTGGTGTCTGGTTTGTGGATGAACCCCATAATAGTGTTCTCATGCTACCTTTGTTTGTACTGATGGATCTTTATGATAACTCCAGACTCTGCAATTAAGCCCTTGTTCTATTTTGTGGCTGTATCAGTGTTAGATTAGACTGCTTGCAATAGGATCCTTTTCACCATAACCAGAGATGTGTAAACTTAAAAAATTTTTTGTTTTTTTCCCATAAATATACAAAAAATCTCCAATATTAAAAACCATACATTTTGGTGTATAATCAACCGAAATGTCAACTAACCCACCTCCCCCCCCTCCCCCCCGCTTTTTTTCTTAAGCCTCATTTTAATGGTTTTATGGTATATCCGGCGTACAAGTCGACCCCCATTATTTGGGCTGTCTGGGCCTCCCAGGAACGACCCCAAAAAAATTTTTTAAACTCCCCCAATCGCAAGTAACAAAGCTGTAAATTAAGTAAATAAAAACTTACCTCAACGTACCAGGCAGGAGCGGTGACGTGGCGTCGGGGGTCCCAGGTATGAGCGGTTATGGTGGTGCCCAGCGGTGGGGAAGAGTTGGAGAGCAGCAGGGCCGGTGGTGGGGAGGTGCTTCCAACATCAACTTGCACGCCGAATTGACATCAATCTGTTTTATTCAGTGAACTTAAGGTCTCAAAAGTATATCCACTATATGTCTACCCCCCTTTTGTGATATTTGAGGGTTGTATCCCAAAACATATGGTATACAAAACATTTTCTTTACAAAAAAAACAAACTAAACAATACAACCCCTCTCTTTCCTTCACCCCCCCCCCCCTGCATCCCCCTTTCACAATATAAATCCATACATCATCAGGGTTCATATTTATGTTGATCATCAAAAATTCTATAGAGGAAGTCACTTGGATTTATACTATAGCAGCATTTATTATTATCCTTTTTATTGTTATATTTATAATTAAAATTGGGCCCCCTATATGATCCAAATATGGCGGAATATCAATGTATGTCCTATTTGTTCTTTAAGTTGTATGTAAATTTTTCCATACATATGCAACTATTCATCTCAGCAGTCCGTCGTGCTAGTCAGATTTCCAAGTAATTGCAATAAATTTATCAGCCATTGCCAAGGCTATTTGAACAAATAAATATTGAAATTTGGTTTATTTATTGCTTATTTCAATAAAGTTGCCCAAAAGATGAAGCTCCGGGTTGACTGCAAAGGCCACCCCTGTAGTCCTTGTTAATATTTCGGTAATATCCTGCCAGAAAGGTCTCACCTTCATACACGACCAAGTAGCATGTACAAAACGTTTCTATTTCTGTCCCACACCTAAAACACATTTCTGATATTTCAGGTTTTGATATGCCGCTTCTGTGGTGTGCGATATAATTAGTGTAGGAAATTGTATTGCACTAATCAGAATCTTGCATTTATAATTGATCTCATGCTATCCAAACACCAATCAGATCAACATCTTTCCATTATTGCAACACCTAGATCCGATTCCCATCTCTCTCGATCTCCATAAATTTGGTTTCGTACTTTCATTCTGGAGAGCATAGTACATCTTAATTATAAATTTAGGAATATTCCCCAGCCAAATCATTCGTTCCATTTCACTAAATCAATTTGTTCTCTATCTTTTAATTTTGGAAGTTCAATATTTGTTAAAAATTTGTCCATAGAATATTACACCAGAGAAAAAAGTCCATTTGACCCTTCTGGATTGTGCTGACCAATAAACCCAGGTAGTCCCAGGACCTTCTCTCATTCTGTAACCCTCCAAACCATTTTTATCCATGTATTTATCTAATTGATTTTTAAAACTCAAGTCTGCATTCACTACATCAGATGGCAGCTCATTTCACACTCCTACTATCCTCTGAGTGAAAAACGTTCCCCTAATGTTCCCCTTTTACCTCTCCCCTTTCAGCTTAAAGCTATGACCTCTTGTATTTATCTTCCCCAATCTAAGTGGAAACATCCTATTCACATCTACTCTGTCTATACCCCACATAATCTTGTAAACCTCTATCAAGTCTCCACTCATTCTTCTTCATTCCAAGGAGTATAGTCCTAACCTGTTTAATCTTTCCTGGTGACTCAAATCCTGAAGACCCAGCAACATCTTAATGAATCTTTTCTGCACTCTTTCTATCCTATTGATATATTTTCTGCTGCTGGGCAACCAAAACTGCACACAATATTCTAAGTGTGGCCTCACCAATGAATTGAATAGCTTCAATATAATATCTCAATTTCTATACTCAATACTTTGATTTATAAAGGCTAAGATGCCAAAAACTTTATTTACAACCCTGTCCATATGTGACGTCACCTTCAGGGAACAATGTATATGTATTCCCAGATCTCTTTGCTTCTCCACACTACTCAATGCCCTACCATTTATTGTGTATGTCCTATCCTGATTCGCTCTTCCAAAGTGCAACACCTCACTTAACTGCATTAAATTCCTTCAGCCATTTACTGCCCCAGTTTCCCAGTTGGTCCAGATCCTTCTGAAAGCTTTGAAAATCTTCCTCACTATCCATGGCACGTTCTATCTTTGGTTCTCAACAAACTTGCCGATTCATTTCACCACATTATCATCTAGGTCATTTAAATAGATAACAATAATGATCCCAACAAAGGTCCCTGAGACACACCACTCAACAGACCTCCAGTCTGAGAAGCAACCATCCACCACCACTCTGTTTTCTTCCACCAAGCCAATTTCGAATCCAGTTTGCAATCTCTCTATGTATTCCCAGTGGCCTGACTTTTTGAACCAACTTCTCATATGGAACCTTGTCAAAGGTCTTACTAAGGTCTATATATACAACATCCACAACCTTTCCCTCATTGACCTTCTTGGTAACTTCCTCTACAAGATTTGTTAAATGCAATCTACCATGCATAAATCCATGCTGACTGTCCATCTCATTTTCATCTCCTAATAATTCTGATTTATATAGTTCCATAATATTGTCTAAAATATTATTTATTTCTTTTTGATTATATGTTATAATAGCAGCTTCTGTTTTTATTGCATTTATCATTCTAGATGACTCCTCTGCCTTTAACTGCTAAGATAAAACTTTATGCACCCATTCTCCTAATTCATAATTTTTTTTCCATTCTATATATTGGTAATGTGTTATATTTCAATTGTTTATTATCTAATAGTCTATATCTTTTCTTGAGACCCTGTTCTCCTTTTTTCAATTTTGTTATATGTTTCTCTAAACCACCCAGGTCTGTAGTATATTCTCTAAACATTTTTTTGTATAAAAAATAATTTGTCCTCTTAGATAAGCATTAAGCGTATCCCATATTTTTTTTAAACTATTGCCAGTAGAAGGAAGGTTAGTTTCACAAAATAGTTCTATCTGACTCTTAATAAACTCACACAAGTCCTTTCTTTACAACAATGGCATTGAGACACCATCTGCACACACTTTATTGTATTTTCTATTATTGCAATAGTTAAAGTTAATGGTGAATGATCTGATCTTGCCAAGTATTCCATTTTGAACTACTTTTTTACTGGGCAGACATTAAAAACAAATCAATTCTCTTATGTGTATCATGTACCCTTGAATACATGAGAGTCTATGGGGTTTAGCTGCTTCCATGTTTCAATAAAATGTAAATCCTTCATAAATGGTAGTGTCATTTTTGCAACTTTTCCCCTTGTTACTGTTCTAGTTGATTTATTCAATATTGGATCTAGACAGAAATTGAAATCTCCTCTGGCCAGTATATTTTGTCTTCCCTTGCTGCTTTTAAAAAGATATCCTTTATAAAGGCTTCATCATGGTTGATAGGTGTTCATAAACATCCATGATTCTACATAAATTTTACAATGTGCCATTACTAATCTTTAGAATCATTACTCCTCTTGCTTTTGAGCCAAATGAAGATGATATTACTCGTCCCAACCATCCTCTTTTTAATTTAGCATGCTCGGATTTGGTAAGATGCATTTCTTATAGAAAGACTATATCTGCCTTTAATTCTTTTAGATGTGCCAAGACTAACCTCCTTTTCACTGATCTGTTTATCCCATTAACATTAATACTAATACATTTTAATGTTCTATCCATATTAATTTTTAAAAATAAATATTGTTTAACAATAAAAATCTTTTTGATTATTTAAATAATGGTGATCTTTCCACTTTTTTTTAAAAAAAAAAGCACATACAATGTACCTGCCCTGACGGTGACTTAAACAGGAAACCCCAAAAGTCTGAAAAAAAAAACCTGTGGAATCTTTCGAGGAAGAAGAACCTCTTCTTTTAGTGCTTTTTTTTATAGATACTCCTCTCCGGGCGCCATTCTCCCCCTTAAACTGGAGTCTCCACCTTGCTACCTCTTTTCCCAAGTTTTCTCTCTTTTCTCTCCTCTCCGTGAACATTTCAATAAAATTTACTTTTCAACAATAAATGCAAGATGTTTTTTTTTAAATACAACTTTTACTTAGTACCATTGTAAACATTCTTCATAGTCTTCCTCTTTGGCAACCTTAGCCTTTCCATAAACCTCACAGGATGTCTTCTGTCTTCGATTACCTTCTTCTACTTTGACCCTCAAAGTTGCGGGGTACATTATCAAATAATTCAAGTTTTTGAAATGCAATTGTCTTTTTATGTATTAAACTCCTTCCTATGCATAATCAAAGTAGGACTAAAATCTTGGAAAATTAGCATTTTTTCATGCTCAATCTCGGGTGGGCCATTATTTTGTTTAGATTATTCATATGCTTCTCTCAGAATTGTCTCCCCTTCCCAGTAACTCAAAAGTCTTAATAGGACCGGTTGTGGTCGCTGATTGCCAGCTCTCTTGGATCCAAGGGTCTGGTGAGCTCTTTCAATATGCAATTTTTCCTCTGAATTTGATGTGTCATGTAAACTTAACCAAATGTGAAGTAACCCAGATCTAAATCCACAAATACACTCAACACAGACTCTTTCAACAAGGAATTAGTTTTTGCAGCAGGATCTTTGCAAGCATTTGGCCCATCATTTTAGAGAAGTATATTTCTCAGTAATTGTTGAAAATTGGCACTGGCCCTTTTTGCATGGCTACTTTTTTCACACCTTGTGGTAAATGGCTTTAATGATGGAGTACATGAAGAGGGCAGGATGCTACTCGAAGATTGTTACTCTACCTATATCTGGTATCAAGCAGAATCTTTTTGGTGCTTTTTTTCCGTCACCCTCCTCTTCCTGAGTTAACATTTGTTCTATTGCATTCCATTTCCTTGCATGATTGGTTGGGATCTGGAAAATAGCAGTATCACAGATAGTGACTGCAACACTGCATCTGATAGTATTCTTCGTAATGTTCTATCAATCAATTTAATAGTTTCTGTCTGACAGTAAATACTGTATCACTTGAGTCAAAATACAGGATAGAGATCTAGAATCTGATTAGATGGTACAAGAAACAACAACCTTGCTCTCTTCATCACCAAGCCCAAGGAAACTTTTGTTAATTTTAGGAAGGGGAAGCCGAGGGGCCACGTACTTTTCTGTATTGATGGGACAGAGGTGGAGAGAGCTACTACCTTCAAATTCCAGAGTGTCCATATATCAGATTTCTGGAGTCAACACATTGAGGCATCTGTGAAGAATGCTTGACTTTCTAAGAAATCTGAGGAGATTTGGCATGTCAGGAAGATGAATAGTTTTGTCAGTGTACCATGTTGATTTCTTACCAGATGACTAAATGTCAAAGCCTGGGCATTGTTTAGAATGCACTTTAGGATGCCCTGAACATGAGTTTAAAAAGACATTGTGCCAATCAAAGTTATTCCTTTTTCCATTTTTCCTGTTTACTGGTCAACAAATATGGCAGGCATGAAGGTTAGAAATAGTGTATGGTGTGTGCATGTTGAACCCCACTGACAATATTCTGTTTGACACAAGCAATTTTTAAAATTGCTTTTCTAAGTGCTAGGTCAGAGACCACGATTGGGAGTAGGTGCCAAGGTTTTGTGGTCCCTGATGTGCTTTGTTGTCAAGGCTTGGTGAAAGCTTTGGAATGACAGAATAAGCAATGTTGTCTTATTCCATTTTATATGACAGCTGTTCAAGTACAATATAGCAACATTTCATATACCACCCCAGATTGCTGTGTTCCATATATTTATAATTTTGATAAAGAAGAATGTTCTGGGGGCTAAATAAGTTAAAGACAACCAAATTTCCTGCAGCTGGCATAAATACACTTTTTATGTCACATACCGTCATGATAAGTAATACACTAAGCCTCAACAGAGCAAGAATTTTACAAACTGGAAAAATATCCAACTTCCCTTTCTCTTGCCCCTTTCTCTCACCTCTTTCCCATAACAGTTAATAGTTGGGGAAATTATTAATTTAGTAAAATTATCTTCGGGCACTGACTCCAAAGCTATAATACATGATAGTACATTTAGGAGGGCATAGGTTGACAGTTCTCTGGGGGAGAAGGAATTCCTTTGATGTTGCTAATTAACGAGCAGATGGTGAAAGAAATAAAGCTGCAGCTGTGAATTGAAATGAACTCGCTGGTGTGCTTTTTTTTTACCTAGTTCTACTGTCCTGCACTCAGTCCATAGACTTCTATACATCTCTCATCCATGTACCTGTCCAAATTCTTCTTAAACATTAAAATTGAGCCCACATTCACCACCTCAGCTGGCAGCTCATTCCACCCTCACACCACTTTCTCTGTGAAAAAGTTCCCCCTAAACTTTTCCCCTTTCACTCTTGTATCTCACCTACCCTCAGTGTAAAAAGCCTAACTACATTTACTTAGTTTATTCTCCTCATAATTTTCAATACAGTACCTCTATCAAATCTCCCTTGTTCTTCTGCACACAGGGATTAAAGTCCTAACCTGTTAAAGTTCCTGAGTTACTCAGTCCAGGCAAGATCCCAGTAAATCTTCTCTGCATTCTTTCCATCTTGTATCTTTTCTGTAGTTAGGTGACCAAAACTGCAGGCAATACTCCATTGTCTTATACATTGGCCTCACCAATGTCTTATACAACTTAACTCCTGTATTTCAATACTTTCATTTATGAAGGCCAATATGCCAAAAGCTTTCTTTACAGCCTTATCCACCTGTGATGCCACTTTCAGGGAATTGTGTCTCTGTACTCCCAGATCCTTCTTTTTTACTGCACTCCTCGGTGCCCTGCCATTCACAGTGTACATCCTTTCTTGATTTGTCCTTCCAAAATGCAACACCTCACTTTTGTCTGTATTAAATTCCATCTGCCATTTTTCAGCCCATTTTTCCAGCTGGTCCAGATCCTTCTGCAAGCTCTGAAAACCTTCTTTGCTGTCCACAATGCGTCCAATCTTAGTCTCATCTGCAAACTTGCTGATCCAATTTAGCACATTATCATCCAGATCGCTGATATAGATGACAAACATCAATGATCCCTGAGGCACACCGCTCATAACAGACCTCCAGTCTGAGAAACAATCATCCACCACTACTCTCTGACTTCTCCTGTCCAGCCATTTTGAATCCAGTTCACTACTTCACCATGAATATCTAGCATCTTAACCTTCCTGACTAACCTCCCATGTGGGACCTTGTTCAAGGCTTTACTAAAGTCCATGTAGACAATATCCACAGCCTTTCCTTTGTCAACTTTCCTGGCAGCCTCCTCTCAAAACTCTATATAAGATTGGTTAAACATGACCTACCACGCACAAAGCATTGTTGACTACCCCTAATCAGTTGCTGGCTATCCAAAAAATTGTATATCTGATCTCTTGTAACACCTTCCAATAATTTACCTACTGCTGATGTCAGGCACATTGGCCTATAATTTCCAGGGTTACTTTTGGTGCCTTTTTTTTTAAACAATGGAATGTGGGCTACCCTCCAACACAGCATGACACCTGTGCCGAAGGACATTTTAAATATTTCTGGCAGAGCCCCTGCAATTTCTACACTAGCTTCCCTCAAGGCCCCAGGGAATATCTCTTAAAGCCCTGGGGATTTATTCACCCTTATTTGCTTTAAGACACCAAGCACTACCTCCTCTTTAATCTGTGTAAATTCCATGACCTCACTGCTTGTTTTCCTTATTTCCCACAGCTCTGTACCTGTTTCCAAAGTAAATACTGATGAAAAAAAATTGTTTTTTTAAAACTTTCCTTATGATTAATTTGGCATTGATTTGTATCCATAATTAAATGCCACAAAAACTGATACTTTAACATGTTTTCATGACTCTACTGCTCAGTAGTGAAAAGATATGGATTACCTGGGCACTGCACTTAAATTATTTAGTGTATAGTATTTTCACCTGGTTTATCAATAAGGAAATGGTTTTATCACAAATATTGTTGTGTTACTGATTATTACTAAAAAAAATCACTCGTGTCAAGGAAATGAAAACATTTCAGTTTTAAAAAAATGGCAGATTGCAATCATTAAGATGTTGTTTATTTCTGCTGATCAATGATTTTGCTCAAATACTGGAGTGACTGAGCATTTGACTTGATAGCTGAGGGAACTGCAGTGAAAATTGCAATTTACAAGTTACTGCTAATGGAGGGAATATATAAAACATTGATCTATCTTATCAGCCAACCTGATTTTAAGATTAGGGTTTTAGCAGTATTTCTCAAAAATCAAGTGTATGTTTTTTTTGGGGAGGGAGTATTCTTTATATAGGATTTTTATTCTGATTAATTGAAGCTAAGTGACTCTGATGTATTTTCCTGCATCTTCAAGAAGAGTCAAAATATATACAAACAGCTTTCATGTAGAAATTTGTGTGTCCACAGTTTTTTTTTAAGTTAAAGGCAGTTTGCACCTTTCTATACAGTAATTGCTTCATTGCACTTAGGCAGCTATTGATAAATAGACAACATTTATATCTCTTGTGTAAAGTGCCCATTGAAAGACAATTACCGGTAAATCTCAAATTAAACTTGCATATCTTTTGATATTTCATATCTGAGTGTACATACAAATATATTTGATTTTTAGGAAGTTGTGCTATTTGATGCTAATATTGAACACATTAAAAATGATTTTTACTCCTGTTTTATTGCACCACCTACTGGAAAATACATAGGTTGCATATGTTGATCTATTCAGTTTCAAAATGGGTGCAGAGTAGATGGATCTTTTTTTTCTTTGACTTCAGTTTTTGACATCATTTCAATCAAATTTTTGCACCTCATAAATGTATCAGTACAGATTAAGTTTGGAGAACAGGCAAATTGGGATTGTAATGTGTGAGCTATAGTTCTGTCTCTGGTAGGAGGTATCTTTAGGAAGTGTTAGAAGCCTGAGTTCATTCTTCTGAAATGATGTGGTATCATTTGTGGGATGTATACGCAGAGTTAACTAATATGTCATTTTACCTTGTTATCTTCCCATACAATTCTCCAGAAATCTAAATGGATCAAGAGAAACATAAAATAGCCCAAAAATAGAGAAATCACAATGTTAATAACATTTACACAAGCACCTGAATTTGGTCTATATAATGAGCAAAAAATGGGTCAGTGAATGTACTTCTGTAACATGAATGAGGGACACTTGAATGGTCTTCAAGTACTCTAAAACATACCGAGAGTTGTAGGTCAATTAGGTAGCATAGGCTCGTAGGCCAAAAGGGCCTAGTATGTGTATGTCAAATAAGTCCCTGCTGTTGGTTTAATTTAGATCGTTTGCTGTCAAATAATTCACTGCCATTGTCACTTCCCCAAATCTTCATTAAAATTTTCCTTACCTCAACTGCTTTTCCATCTGGGTATCCCTGATTACAATTAATAAGGACATTAAATTCCTTTATTCTAATTTTTAATAGTTAGACAGGATCCTGGATGAAGGATTCCTGCACAATCCACTTGAACAGCCCTGTTTGCACTTGATTTTTTGTGATGTTACCATGGAGCTCTATCAGTTGCCCAATTCAAAGTTTAGGTTTCTTCAGCCTCTTGACTTTCAGGCATACATTTCATGGAATTAGTAATATGACTTGTGTCTCTGTCAATCACCTTGAGGTCAATGATTTGTAATTACAAGTCATGATTTTTTGTCTAGTGGGTTGCTAAAATCAATCAAGAATCTTATCAAATTATCACTTCTGATACTGGCAACAAAGCTGCAGAGAATCAGAGTATCATTCAATAATTACCTTGTCATTCAGTACAGGTGATCCTTTGTTGTCTCTGTACTTCAGTGAATAAGTATTGCTGCTCAGAATTTTTGCATTCCCATATTGAATCTTGTCATTTTGATATAGAGCACTGAAGTTATTAGTTGAAGCTGGGGTTTAGTCTCAAAAGAATTCAGGCACGGGAGGGGTTACCTTGTTGCAATTTAGAAAGCCATGAGGGGAAAAAATACGATAAATAGTCAAAATATTTTCCCCAGGGCAAGGTTAGTGGCCAAATGTAAAGACCAGAGATGAGAAATTTTAAAGGAGATTAAGGAGTTTGCAGAAGCTAGGAAATGAAGATCAATGCCCAATTCTCTTTCTGGCCCCTCTCACATTCCCTCTCCCCCTTCTGACTTTTCCTTGGATCCCTCCACCTCCTGATCCTTCCCCCGCCACCCCTTCCAATCCCTGCATGGTCTTGACCAGCCCTTCCTCTCTCAGAGATGGAATGCTTTGTCTTCAGTAGAGGCCTTTTCATTCCCCTTCACCCAGTTTGGGTTTGTCTCCATGCCCATTTCTTCAACCTGCATTCTCTACCCCATAATCTAGTCCCCCTCTGCTTTAAACCTTCCTCCAAGACACCTCATTCCGACCTTCTGCTCCTCTGGACCTTTATATTTCCAACTGCCACTGTCTCGACTTCAACACTCCCTTCACCCCTTTCAGTCTCATTCCCTTGGAACGCATTGCCCTCCACTCTCTCTGCACTAATCCCATCTTCACCATTAAACCCACAGAAAAATGTGGCGCTATTGTGGTCTGGCACCCTGATCTCTATCTGGCGGAAGCCAGACGACAACTCCTAGATACTTCTTACTTAACCCTCCAAAAGCACCCCACCAAAACTCTTCAAGCCACGTCTCATGTGTCATCTCTGACCTTGTCACTTCTGGTCATCTTCCTCAGACAGCTTCCATCTCTGCACTGCCCGGTTCTACCTCCTACCCAAAATCCACAAGCTCAATAGTACCAGCAAACCCATCATTTCTGCATGCTACTGCCCCACCAAACAGGTATAAAACACGAATGTTTGTAGAAACCATAGATGAAGTAAAAGCACAAAGCCAGAGAAACTCAGCTAGTCAAACTGTGTATAGAAAAGATAAAGATACATAACCAAAGTTTTGGGCTTGAGCCCTTCATCAAGGGATGAAATATCACCAAACTGGTATCTACTTACCTTGACTCAGTTTCGTTGCCCCTGGTCCAGTCCTCCCAACCTACATTTGATCACTTCAACAACTTCCAATTTCCTGTACTCGGCTGCCTCTTTCTTACCATGGACATCCAATCTCTGTTCACTTCTGTCCCTAACAGTGAAGGCTTCAACGCCCTTCATTTCTTTCTTCATAATAGACCCAACCAGTACCTCTCCACCCCACTCTCTTCTGGCATGCAGAACTTGTCTTCAATGTCAATAATTTATCCTTTGTCATGTCCCATTTTCTCCTGCATGGACCTCAGCTGTACCTGTCTTTTTGTTGGCTATGTGCAGCAGTCAATGTTATAAGTCTACACAGGCAAGACCCCTCAACTCTTCTCCGCTACATTCACAACTACTTTGGTGCTGCCTCATGCACTCATGATGAGCTTGTCAGCTTCATCCACATTGCTGCCAACTCCACCCTGACCTCAAATTCACTTGGTCCATCTCTAGCAACACTCTCCCTTTCCTTGATCTCCCTGACTCCATCTCAGGAGACAAACTCTCCACAGACATCTTCTATAAACTCACTAACTCCCACAGCTACCTCAACTCACCTCTTCACACCCGGTCCCCTTTAAGGATTCCACTCCTTTCTCTCAATCCCTCTGTCCTCATCACATCTTTTCCTGGAAAAATGCCTTCCATGCCCGATCATCCAAGATGTTCTCCAAAAAACATGGTTTGCTCACTCCACCATCAACTCTGCCTTCACCCGCATATCCTTCTTTCCCTGTACATCTGCCCTGGCCCTCTCCACCCCCACGTGCAACGGCAGGATTCCCCTGGTCCTCATCTATCACCCTACCAGCCTCTGCATCCAACATATCCTCTGCTATTTCTGCCACCCTTTATGTGATCCCACCAGACACATCTTCCTTGCGCCTCCCCTCTTCATTTATTTCAGGAACCATTCCCTCCATGACTCCCTCATCCACACTTCCCTTCTCACCAATTGCCGTCTTATCACCTACCGCTGAGACCACAGGAGGTGCTCCACTTGTGCCAACACCTCCTCCCTCACCAGCATTCAAGGCCCCAAACAGTTCTTACATGTGAAGCAACACTTCACTTGTGAATCTGCAGGGGTCAAGAGGTTTTTTATTGCATCCAGTGCACCTGTTGTGGACTTTACTTTGGATAGACTGAACGCAGACTGGGAGATTACTTTATTGAGCACCTTGGCTCTGTCTGCAATAGTGGAGATCTCCCATTTAATTTCCTTGGCCCATTCCCATGCCAACATGTCTTTCCATGGACTCGTGCTCTGCCAGACTGAGACCACCCACAAATTGGAGGAACGATGCTTGATATTCTATCTGAGAACCCTGCGAACAGATGGCATTGACATCAACTTCTCTGGTTTCTGTTAGACCTGCTCCCTAAATCTTTTCCTATGTCTCCTTTCCTCTAGCTCTGTCCCTCTTGTCGGTTTTCCCCAGCTATGTTTCCGCAGTCAAAAACATTTCCCCTCCCCCAGCCAATTCTCACCTCTCCTCCTGTCCTGTCCATATCCAATTAACACATTTTGACTGTTGGACTGTACTCCTTTTCCTACCCATTTTTCCTTTCTCCCCAACCTTTTTAATTCAGGTGCATGCCTGCTTTTCACTCAAGCCTAGAAGACGGTCTCCGACCAGAAATATTGGCCTCATAGCTTTATCTCCTATGGAGGCATGGTTGTTGTAGCGGTTAGCTCAATGTCTTACAGTGCTAGTGATCGGGACCTGGGTTCGAATCCCACACTCTCTGTAAGGAGTTCGAACGTTCTCTCTGTGTCTCCGTGGGTGTTCCCCAGGGGCTCTGGTTTCCTACCATCATTTGAAATGTAACGGGGGTGTAAGTTAATTGGATGCAAAGTGGGTGGCACAGACTCATGGGCTGAAATGGCCTGTTGTGTGTTGTGTAAGGGGGAGATTGATAGGTACCTAATTAGTCAGGGTATCAAGGGATATGGGGAAAAGGCCGGAACTTGGAAGTAGATGTGAGAACAATTTAGCTCAGGTTGGATTAGCAGAACAGACTCGATGGGCTGAATAGCCTACTTCTGTTCCTTTATCTTGTGATTTTGTGTAAATAGAGTTCCTCAGTTGCACAAATCAAGTGAATAATTTTATGATTTCTAATTACAACAAATGTCATTATATTTCTGAAAACCAATACTTCATGTTGTATTAATCCACAAATTCCATGGAGAAGGATTTTGGAAAAAAATATTTTTTTTCATTCCACCACAAATTTGTTGAGAGATGGTTTTATGGTGGAACAGAGGATCAAAGATTTTTGTTCAGCCACACATAAATAACAGGTTCTTCAAAGCCTTGTTAATACTTCATACATGCAGTAGGACTGAGACCAGTTGTTAAACACAATTCAAAAACAGATTGCTTGAAAATATCAGTGGGTCAAGTATCACCTGTGAAAGTGAAAGGTGAAAGTTGAGACCTGCACCTGGTCTGAAAAGGAATGGAGAGGATTGGTTATATTTAGCAGTAGGTAGGTGGAGTAAGAGCGAGATAGAGTCTCGTAGGTGACAGGTGGAAGCAGATGGGGAAGGAGCAACGTCAATGGAACTAGGTGGGAGGAGGAGTAGAAGAAGTGGGGGAATGGAAGAAAAAGAAAACAAAGTGGACAATGTGGGAGAAAGGCACTGGGGCTTTAGGTTACATGAAATTAGAAAATATTCATGTAATTGGATTGTAAACTACCTAAAGGGGAATGTGAGATATTGTTACAAACAGGTTGGTGTGGAATGGGAATGAGAGTTAAAAATGACATGCAAAGTGACCACCTTGTCGCCGCTTTGTTTCACCAACATAAAGGAGGCCAGATCACAACCAGTGAACACAATAGAGCGCATTGGGGAATATGTGCAGGTGAACCTCTCCCTCACCTGGAAGGGCTTTTTGTACTCCTGAATGGTGGAAAGGGGAAGAGCAGATGAAGAACAAGTTCTGACCAAGCAGATGAGGAGAATTATACTCATCAATTCCATCTTTCCCTGAATTTAATGGGACCACCTCTTTCTTTCTGATCGGTCTCCAACCTCTCATTTTTGGTACAAGACCTCAAGCTGAAATGTTGAGATACACCTTTTGACTCACAGGTTCTGCTTGACCTGCTGTGTCCTTCCATCTTTCTGTATTTGTTCAAGTGCCTTTACAGTACAAATCAGTACATTTCAGCTGTGCCATGTCTTTTTAAAACAATCACACTAAATAGTCCATATCTCTCAAATTTCTCCTATATTCAACTACTATTAACTAGTGCAGTCAAGATTAAGAAAATGGTTTCTAGAGCTCCCCAGACAGTTTAACATAAAAGTCAGAAAAAGATAAGGTTCCCCCCAGAAAATTAATAGGAAAGGATAAAAATACGACAAGAAGGTTAAAAAGAATAGGAAAGAAGACAAAAACGTTGGTTTCATAAAGAATGGGAAAAATAAAGTGGGAAGGATTCACCTGATGGAAAGAGGCCGAAGACTGCATTGGAGTCAGGGGTGGCAACATTGCGACCCCCCCCCCCTCCCCCAATCCCATCAGGCAGAGAATTCCCCAGAGTGGTAGAGAAGGTAGCCCTATCTGGTATGACCTGAGAGGAGGTCGGCAGGAGCTGCGAGTGAAGTGGTGGGAACATGGTCAGGAGCACTGTTGGGCATGGACAACAGGGAGGTCTGCAGACGAGTGCGTCGGCCTGAGGCGGCGGTGACAGCGGGGAGGTGGATGGGGGGGGGGGCTGCAACATTGCAACCCCTCTTGGGATTAGAACTTCCCCAGAGCGTTGAGAGGGCAGCCCTAGCGGGGCTGAGCTGAAAGGAGGTTGGCAGGGAGCTATGAGTGAGGCAGTGGGAACACTTTCTGGACTGATGTCAGGCGTGGACAATGGGGAGGTCCATAGGCAAGAGAGTTGGCCTGAGGCGGCAGCAGCGATGATGGACAGGGGATTGTAACGGGCTGAACAAAATCAGAAACCCATCGAGTAAGGTTATCTCGCTGGGGATCAAGAGGGGATCAGTCAGGAAGTTGAGTCGATGGCCCAGGCGAGAAGCAGGAGTGGCGACGCTGAAGAGGCATTGGGAACACGGAGGGAAGAAAGGTTAGACGATTTGATGCCCTGTACCAGGGACATAAGGGTGGCCATTGGCCAGATCAAAGAAACATTGAAAAAATTGGTGGCAGGTCAGGGGCTGATCAATGAGAATTTAGATAACTTAACAGAAAGGGTGACAGAAGTGGACGAAAGAATTGAGAGGGTGGAGAAAAGTTTGAATAAGAGAGACAATGAAATGGATGTTTGAGTGAGTGAGAGAGAGAGAAAAGATTACAGTAGGAGAAATAATATTACAGCAGGAGAAATAATATTAAGATTGAGGGGGTGAAGGAAGATATGGAAGGGAAGGACACCAAATGTTATCTTCTAGGATGAGTTGGTGGCGAAAAAGACAAATGCAATGTTGGCATTCATTTCTAGAAAAATGGCATACAAGAGAATTGATGTAATGATCAGTCTTAATGAGGAACTGGTGAGACCTCACTTGGAGTACAGTACTATGTACAGTTTTGGGCCCCTTATTTGAGAAAATACATGCTGGCGTTTGAGGGTTCAGATGAGATTTACGGGAATGGTACAAAGAATGAAAGGGTTAGCATATGAAGAATGATTATCGGCTCCAGAACTGTACTTAATGGAGTACAGAAGGATGAGGTGGAAGATACATGGTGACCCTTTTATGTCTTATTTTCATTTGATGTAAATGTTTTTAATGTGATTAGATGTACTCACTCTTCCAGATGAGATATAGTCTTACCTTTGTTTTTTGATTCACAGTATGAATCAAAAGCTACAAAATATGTGACCCTCAGGATAAGGATAAGGATAAGTTGCTCAGATGTTTTTTTTTGGTTAGTTTTCTTTTTTTTTAAATAAAGTAGGTTAAGATTTTTTTTGTTTTTCATTTATGTCTTTTCTGTCTTCACCCAGTGAAGTTTGGTTTATACTGTTTGAAGTTTTATCATATATATAAATAATTTTTGTTTATATATTTACACATTTATATATTTATATATATTTATATTTGTATAATTTTCTATATTTGTATGTGTGTGTATATATGTGTGTTTATATGTATGTGTGTGAGTATGTGATGGGTCACGTCTCCAGAATGGAGGACCATCGCCTTCCCAAGATCGTATTATATGGCGAGCTCTCCACTGGCCACCGTGACAGAGGTGCACCAAAGAAAAGGTACAAGGACTGCCTAAAGAAATCTCTTGGTGCCTGCCACATTGACCACCGCCAGTGGGCTGATAACGCCTCAAACCGTGCATCTTGGCGCCTCACAGTTTGGCGGGCAGCAGCCTCCTTTGAAGAAGACCGCAGAGCCCACCTCACTGACAAAAGGCAAAGGAGGAAAAACCCAACACCCAACCCCAACCAACCAATTTTCCCTTGCAACCGCTGCAATCGTGTCTGCCTGTCCCGCATCGGACTGGTCAGCCACAAACGAGCCTGCAGCTGACGTGGACTTTTTACCCCCTCCATAAATCTTCGTCCGCGAAGCCAAGCCAAAGAAATGTGTGTATGTATGTGTGTATGTATGTGTGTGTATGTGTGTATATATGTGTGTGTATCTGTGTGTATATGTGTGTGTGTGTATATGTATGTGTGTGTATGTGTGTGTATATGTGTCTGTGTATGTGTGTGTATATGTGTGTGTGTATGTGTTTGTATGTGTGTGTGTATATATGTGTGTGTTTGTGTGTTTGTGTATGTGTGTACGGGTGTGTGCGGGTGTGAGTGTGCGTGTGTGTATATACATGTATATATAAAAGAGATATATATATATTAGTCTATCTATACCAATGCTACAATATCACACTATATATACACATACATATACATACACACATATATATACATACACATGTATATACACACACACACATATATATAGATAAATAAATATGTGTGTGTATGTATGTATATATATGTGTGTGTGTGTGTGTCTGTGTATGTATATATACACAGACACACACACATATATATATATTTGTATATAGTGAAATATATTTATTTATATATATATTATGTGTATGGAATATTGTAGCATTGGTATAGATAGACTACAACTCCCAGAAGTCTAGAAAACCGGCATGGGATGTCATAACGTCATGTCATGGTGTGCATGGTTCAGTGTTTTAAAATAATAAGCTTGTGACTCAAGTAAATGAGTTCTGATTTACCTGCAACTGTGTGTGTCATTATTTTTGCCTTCATCAGCCACCACTGCATTTCCAGTGGCTACAATATTGTATTTTTCAGGTTAATTCCCTTTTCTTCATTATACTGTCTTATAAACACCAACAAGAAAATTGAAAAAGAAAAGAAGGATGAGGCTCATGGAGGCACTTTGAATGCTGAAAAGGCTGGGCAAGGATGGTTCCCATGGAAGGGGAATCTAGGACAAGAGAGTATAACTTCGGAATAAAAGGATGTCAATTTAAAATAGATGTGGAAAAATTACTTCAGTCAGAGGTTCTTAAATCTGTGGAATGGTGGAGCAGACTTAATAGGCCTACTTGTGCTCCTACAGTATCTTGCGAATTTGATAAAGGATAAAAGCAGATGGGACTATGGGAGCAATGTTGTGTTTATGTTGTTAATCCATGGTGGAACTTGAGATCATTTTGAAAGATCGTGGTGGGGGGGCGTGGCAAGATGGCGTAGGGAGCGGACGTGCCTTCCCGGTCTCCCCCAGGCAGTTATATAAATACCCGTTTTAAGAATATTTCTTTTCTGTTAAAAGTCTTTGTTTTGTTTATCAATTGTTTTTAGTTTAAAATGGTAACAAAGATTAAGGAAAATAGAGTTCAAATACAGAACAAAACTACACTCTCCGACTTTGGAAGAAACTCGGCCTACTTGCCCAGACAGAACCACGGAGTCAAGGCTGGAATCTTCTTAAGAACGGAGCTCATTAATTGGACTGTCGGATAAGCTGGCCTTGGACACCCCTCTGAAAGATGGTGATGAATATTGATTTGAAATGTTTTATGAAGATAAATTGCAGTAATTGGCATTGGTTGCCCGTGAGTTTTAAAAATCCAGATAACATTAAAGTTTATTAGTGATTTTTTTTGGATGGAATATCGGAAGGATGAATTTATTATCTATAAATAAAGAACAAAATTACATTTTTTGACTTTGGAAGAAATTTGACCTATTTGCCTAGACAGAGCCGGAGTTGGTGCTGGAATTTTCTCAAGAACAGAACTTATTAAAGTTAATTTCGGACTCCTTTTTGAAAGATGGCGACGAATGTTGATTTGAAATATTTGAAATATTTTCTGAAGATAAACATATATATGGAACTCCTTGACTTGCAATAAGGTTTATCAGTGATTTTTTTTTGGATGGAATATTGGAAGAGTGAATTTATTATCTGTGAGTATGCATACATTCCAAACAGATTTTAATAGTTTTGAAAAGGTTTTTTTTTAAACTAAATAACAAGATCAGTTTAATATTGAGAAAATTGGAAAAAACGGAAACTTTATTAAGTTTGGAAACTCAGTAGAAAGAAACTATGAACAAGATTGATGATTTATAAAATTAAAGTCGAAGGAGCAATGTCCAAGAAGAGTTAAAAATTTTGAATAAGTTTTTCTTGAAAATAAACAATAATTTCAACTTAACATTGAGAAGATTGACAAAGTGGAAAATTTGATATTAAATTGGGAAACATAGAAGAAAGAACTTATGAATAACATTGATGCTTTAGAAGATCAAGACCGAAGGAATTATGTTCAAGAAAATTTTAAAAGATTTGAAAAAACTTTTTTTGAAAGTAAGCTACAAATTCAACTTGAGACTGAGAAGAATGGAAGATTCGATGTTGAACTGGGATGTTCAGAGGTGTTTTAATTCAGTGGATGAAATTCAGGAAGACTTGAAAAAAAAATTTAAAAAAAAAGCTTTTATTGATTGTAAACAATGTTTAACTCAGTGTTGGGAGGGTGGAAAGGGTGCAAAATTTAATATCAAGTTTGGATTTTCAAAAAAAAAGAGTTTATGAATAAGATTGGTTAAATTGATGGACCGGGGTTTTATGGATATAAGAAATGATGATTTTTCGGTTTATACGTGTATTTTGTCTGCCTGGAGGGGGGAAGGGAGTGGTACTTCTGCTCCCGAAAGTCATATGCCACTTGTGGTTTATACCACACCCATTTGGGTTTTTGGGAATTAACCACCCTAAGGGGTTAGGGGAGGTTGGGGGGGTGAAAATTTGAAAATTATTTAGTATCTATTATGTAATATTATACTAAGTCAATTTGAAATGAATGTATGGAGATACTATAAATAAATTTCGAAAGATCGTGGTGGATGCTATGGTTTTAATCAATGGAGTTAATATCTCACGTCATTTTGGGACTGTGGAGACCCCCTTCAACCTTGTCTATTGCATTCAGTGCTCTTGATGTGGCTTCTAATAGGTCAGAGAGATCAAACACAGACCAGGCAATTGCTTTACCTAGCACTTGTGCTCTGTCCACAATAGCCATCTCAAGCTCTTATTGCATGCCATTTTAACACTTCACCCCATTCCCACACTGACCTATCTGTCTGTGGCCTCTTGTACTGGCAGGGTGTGGCTAAACACAAATTAGTGGAACAGCATCTCCTGTTGCACCTGGATGGTCTACAACCCAATGGCGTGAATACTGAAAGTCAGTCTTACAGCGCAGAACAGGCCCTTTGGCCCAACATTCATGCCAACCAAGTTGGAATTCTGGGCTAGTCCCATTTTCCTGCATTGGCCCTTACCATCTGAGCCCTTCCTTTCTGTAAATTGTCCAAATGTCTTTTTCTTTTTCGATATTTTTATTGAAATTGAAGTTCCACTTTGAAAAATAGAGGACATAAGAATACATATTAAAAGTCAAAAAATAGTACATTACACTTAGATCATACCAATTCATCCAAGGTACCCCGCATTCTCAAGTAAACAAATTATATTACAGAAATATTTTGTTATTTCATTATAAAAAAGATCTAAACCCACTACCAAAAATAAAGCTGTTGGCAAGGAGAGGAAAATATAATTCCTTATCAATGTGATAAATTATCCTAATAGTCAATTTTCAGAGATACTGATAATAATTCATAAAACTCCACACAGTTTTAAAAAATTTAAATTCAAATTGGAATTTCAGCACCTAATCTTCTCTAAATTTAAATAAGACACGACGTCATGTAGCCATTGAGCATTTGAGTATGAATAGGTAGACCAACGTCCTTCTGTTTGAGCAAAACCGCCCATCTAGTCATGAGAAGTAAAAGCTAATACATGCAGATCAGATGCTGTTAGAGTAAGCCATTCTCTCCAACAATACCAGGTTAAAGGATTAGGCTTAAAATTAACTTTATAAAGTACAGAAAAAGTTTGAAGTACTTCATTCCAGTATTTCTCAAGGCTCTGGCATGCCCAAAACATATGAATTAATGATTAACGTCTTTTGAACTTTGTAATTGTGGCCACTTCTCTTGCTTCCTCTGGCAGCTCATTCCAGATATGGACAAGCTTTTGAGTGAAAAATGTGCCCCTCAGCTCTCTCTTATCCATCACACCATAATCCTATGCCCTCTAGTTCTAGAATCTTCTATCCTGGAAAAAGACTGCAAGCGTTTACTTTGTTCATGCCACTTGTGATTTTATAAACTTCGATAAGGTCACTCCCTCTGCCTTCTATGTTCTGGACAATAAAAGCCCAACCAATCCAACCACACCTCTATAACTCAAGCCCTCCAGTCCTGACAACATCCTGGTGAATTTCCTCTGAACCCCTTATGATTTATTGATAACTTTCTATAGCTGGACATACTGCTCCAAATGTGTTCTCATCACTGTCTTGTGCAGCAATATCAATGATTTGTACTCAAATGTTGAACATTGAATTACTTCCTCTCTCCTGATCCACCCAGGCCCCTTGCACACATCCTTCTTCCCAAACCCACCAGTTTCTTTCCATTTGTTCCATCTGCCTATCACAATAGCCCTACTGTTCCCATCTGCCACCACCCCTCCCCCCTTAATCGAGATCCACTCATCACTCTCTTTATCAGATTCCATGATCGACAGCCCTTCCTTGTATCCACTTCCCTCTGCCCATCAAGTCTTCTTCACCTGGATCTATCAATTGCTTTCTAGGTCCTGTCTCACCCCTCCCCCTCACATCTTTATACTGGTTATCACCCTAAGCACAGTCCTGTTGCAATGTCTATTAACTATCCTTTTATCAGCACAGATTCTGCATAACCTGTTAAGTTCCCCCAGTGACTTGTTTTTTGTTTCCTTTTGTAATTGTAACTTTTGGGCTGATTATTTTGCATTTTGGATGACAGCTCTTCCTCACTGTTTTGCACTAGATGTACAATTTACACTTCCTCTTACGTCTGGGTCATGTGGTCAATGTGGATCACTTCTGCTTTCCTATGAGTTGCAGTCATTGTGTGCTTTTTGAGATGAAATGAGCTTGACTCTTTAATTCTTTTTTTTTAACAGAATTGAGAAATGTTTGCATGGCATGTGATTCGAAAAGTTTTTTTTTATTCTTTTGTTAATTTTAAACTAAGCAAGAATGACTTGATGTGATTTTATTCTTTTGTGCTTTTTCAGCTGAGCACTGGTTGCTCCAAATTGGAATTACCTGCTGGTCAGGATTTATGAAGATGGCAAACCCTATCCAGTGGGCACATTACAGATGGCAGAGGTTGCTCTCTACAAATGGAAGGAACAATGGATGCACTTCATCATTCCCTGGATGGTTCAAAACCTCCCAGTCTCAGAAACCTGGTCACAAACATCGAACAGTAATTCCCTGCCTTGGCAGATTCACTGAAGAATATGAAAAGGTCATCAAAAAGTACATGACCAACAGGATTCAAACAACCAAGTATACTTTACTGAACTTCATTCCAATTAATTTATTTGAGCAGTTTCACAGGTAATGTCTGTTACTATTTAACTCAATTTTTCACAACCAACTATTTCTAGCATTTTTATTCTGCTCCTAAGGTAATGAGGTCATTCAGCCTATCGAGTCTGCTGTGCTATTCAAATTTTTCCTTTCAACCCAATCTTCTGTCTTCTCCCCATAATATTTAATAGATTCTTTAATCAAGAACCTAGTAACCTCTGCTTTAAATGTACCCAATGACTTGGCCTCCACAGCCATCTGTGGCAACAAGTTCCGCAGATTCACCACATGAAGAAACTTCTCTGTTCTAAAAGATCAATGAACCAAAAACTCTGCTGTATTTGGACTTTTAGTGCACTATGAAACTTCATTTATTGCTATTACAGTTTATTATTGTAGACTGGTTTATATAAATGTTTGCATTGTAATGTGTCTCGTTCATGACAATAAATTCTGATTCTGATAAAGGGGCATCGTTTTATGTTAGTCTCTGGTGCTAGACTCTCCTGGTACTGAAAACATCTTCTCCATGTTAACTTTATCTAGCCTTTTCATTATCTGGAATATTTTGGTGAAATTCCCCCCTCAAACTTCTAAACTCCAGCAGGTACAGGACCAGAACCATTTAAATGCTCCTAAAATTGTCATTCCCTCTCCTCCATGGGATCACTCTCGCAAACCTCCTCTGGACCCTCTCCAATCCCAGCACATCCTTCCTTGGAATTGGAGATCAAAACTGCTTCCAATACTCCAAACATGACCTTATAAAGCCTCAGCCTTTGTTTTTCTATTCTAGTTCTCTTGAAATGAATGCTAACACTACATTTGTCTTCCTTACTATTGGCTCAACCTGTAAGTTAACTATTAGGGAATGCAACAGCAGCACTCGAGTCTCTTTGGACTTCCACTTTCTGAATTCTCTCCCCATTTCAAAAATAGTTTAATTTTTTTAATTCCTTCTAGCGAAATGCATGGCCATACCCTTCACTATGCATCTTCCACTACCTCACACATTCTCCCAACCTGTCCCTCTGCAGACTCCCTACTTCCTCACCATTGTTTGTCCCTCCAACTTTCTTTGTATCATCTGCAAATGTTGCGACAATCTGAATGCCCAATTCCTTGAACCACAAGCTGCTGAGGGCAGCTTTCCTCTATTTATCCTATATTCCCCAAAATACAAGAAACTGTAGAGAATTGTGAACATAGCTCAGGCCATCACATTAATCTCCTTCCCTCCATTGACTCCGTCTATACATTCTGCTGCCTCGGAAAAGCAGCATGTTGAAAGATTTGTCCATCCCAGCCACACTGTCTTCTCCCTCCTCCTGTTTGGAAGAAGATTCGTATGTTTGGGATCATATACCACCATATTCAACCGGCCCTTTCCTACCATTATTAGACTCCTGAATGAACTTCATATTCTAATAATAATGTGGCCTTTTCTTTATTTGAACTGAACTCTCTCAGTAACTCTGTTTTTAATGTTGTGCGGCTTTCGCGCTAACAGAGGAACCACTGACATGGTCTTTGCCCTCAGACAGCTCCAAGAAAAGTGTAGAGAACAAAACAAAGGACTCTACATCACCTTTGTTGACCTCACCAAAGCCTTCGACACCGTGAGCAGGAAAGGGCTTTGGCAAATACTAGAGCGCATCGGATGTCCCCCAAAGTTCCTCAACATGATTATCCAACTGCACGAAAACCAACAAGGTCGGGTCAGATACAGCAATGAGCTCTCTGAACCCTTCTCCATTAACAATGGCGTGAAGCAAGGCTGTGTTCTCGCACCAACCCTCTTTTCAATCTTCTTCAGCATGATGCTGAACCAAGCCATGAAAGACCCCAACAATGAAGACGCTGTTTACATCCGGTACCGCACGGATGGCAGTCTCTTCAATCTGAGGCGCCTGCAAGCTCACACCAAGACACAAGAGAAACTTGTCCGTGAACTACTCTTTGCAGATGATGCCGCTTTAGTTGCCCATTCAGAGCCAGCTCTTCAGCGCTTGACGTCCTGCTTTGCGGAAACTGCCAAAATGTTTGGCCTGGAAGTCAGCCTGAAGAAAACTGAGGTCCTCCATCAGCCAGCTCCCCACCATGACTACCAGCCCCCCCACATCTCCATCGGGCACACAAAACTCAAAACGGTCAACCAGTTTACCTATCTCGGCTGCACCATTTCATCAGATGCAAGGATCGACAATGAGATAGACAACAGACTCGCCAAGGCAAATAGCGCCTTTGGAAGACTACACAAAAGAGTCTGGAAAAACAACCAACTGAAAAACCTCACAAAGATAAGCGTATACAGAGCCGTTGTCATACCCACACTCCTGTTCGGCTCCGAATCATGGGTCCTCTACCGGCACCACCTACGGCTCCTAGAACGCTTCCACCAGCGTTGTCTCCGCTCCATCCTCAACATCCATTGGAGCGCTCACACCCCTAACGTCGAGGTACTCGAGATGGCAGAGGTCGACAGCATCGAGTCCACGCTGCTGAAGATCCAGCTGCGCTGGATGGGTCACGTCTCCAGAATGGAGGACCATCGCCTTCCCAAGATCGTATTATATGGCGAGCTCTCCACTGGCCACCGTGACAGAGGTGCACCAATGAAAAGGTACAAGGACTGCCTAAAGAAATCTCTTGGTGCCTGCCACATTGACCACCGCCAGTGGGCTGATAACGCCTCAAACCGTGCATCTTGGCGCCTCACAGTTTGGCGGGCAGCAGCCTCCTTTGAAGAAGACCGCAGAGCCCACCTCACTGACAAAAGGCAAAGGAGGAAAAACCCAACACCCAACCCCAACCAACCAATTTTCCCTTGCAACCGCTGCAATCGTGTCTGCCTGTCCCGCATCGGACTGGTCAGCCACAAACGAGCCTGCAGCTGACGTGGACTTTTTACCCCCTCCATAAATCTTCGTCCGCGAAGCCAAGCCAAAGAAAGAAATGTTTGGGGTGATAATCTGAATTGCATGCAAAACTAACTTTCTTATTGATCCTCAGTACATGTAACGATAAACCTGAACTTGAATCTGATTTTATGCACCTTTGTCAATTTTCATCTCAACCCTCTTTTCTATCTTGTGAAGCTGAGATTGGTGCAGTTTTCTTTACACCATTAAAGTAGATTGCTTTTTTTAAATATTAAGGTATGTTCTTCATTCATCTTTTTGCTGTTTTATGTTTTACACACCAATTTTAATAATTTCTGAATATTGAGAATGTTTGGAAAGAATTAGAATCAGTTATAAGCTTTGGCACATAACAAATTCCATATCCACATTTTCCCTCCTGCTATAACTGATTAGGGTGTCCCTGGATGTGTACTCAGCAAAGCTCAGCCTGAGGCTTCGTCAGGACTTCTTATTCTCTGCCTCACCCAGAGTGCAGATAGCCAGTGAGATTGGTTATCTTGTATGAGCATCATTTCTGGCATTGGTTCTGACTTGGGAAGATACAACACACTCCCTCCACTTCATTTTTCCCCTCTAGGATGTATTACTTAATTCTTACCTCTTTTAAATTTCAACAGCATTTGTCTGCTGGTCCATCAATGTTCCTACAATCCATTACTATCCTTCTGCAGCATTGCCAAAACTATGTCATCCACAGATCTTGAAATATTCCCCTGGTCATACCCTGTTCATTAATATGTATATAAAAAAATAATATGATTCCAGCACTGACCCTTGGGGAACACCATTTTTTTTTAATATAGGCACCTTCTCTAACCTCATATACTGCATTTGGTGCTTCATGTGTGGCCTTCTCCAAATTGGTGAGTCCAAGCACAGACTTGGCAGCTGTTTCACAGAGCATCTGTGCTCTACCTGCAATGGCCATCCTGAGGTCCCAGTTTCAAGCCATTTTAACTGCCCTTCCTATTCTCACATCAACCTTGGCTATCTCCATTGTCAGAGTTAAGCCCAACATAAACTAGAGAAACAACATAACGTCTTCTACCGGTGTGCAGTCCACAGCTCAATGATGTGAACATAGACCAAATTTCAACTATTGTCCCCTCTTATTACCACTCTCATTTTTGTACCATTTCACACCCACCCCACCCATTCTCATCTCCATCCTTCTCTCTCTCTCTCTCTCTCTCTCTCTCTCTCTCTCTCTCTCTCGTTCCATCCTCCCACCTATATTTCCCTCACTGGATTGTTCCCTTGTCCCCACACCCTACCTTCAGTTTCTATCTGCTGTCTTAATCATGCCACTATTGGCATTTTCTCTTCTTATCCTATCCAGTACTGGCAACCTTTGTCTCCAATTACCAACCCTCCCCCCCCCCCCACCTTGTATGATTCATCTTCCTCCATCTAGCCCCTTTATTTCTCTTGCCTCTCTTTCCCTTTGTTTAAGACTTGCCAATCAACTCCTCTGTCCATCATCCTTCACCCCTCACCAATCCCCTACTGGCCCACACCTCCCACCCTGTTCTCATTTTAGTGGCTATCCTGACTCTGCACTCTCAGCATTGATGAATGGTTTTGGCCTGAAATGTTGACAATTCTTTTCCTTCCACTTGACCCACCAAAATCCTCTAACAAATTGTTTTTTGATCCCCAATGTACATCTTTCCACCTGGAAAACAACCATTTACTACATCAATTTTGCTAACCCTTCTTTTGCATAAAGTTTTGTCAAACACCTTTTGAAAATCTACTTGGAAAATACCCACTTCATTTCCTTCATCTTCCTTAATTGCTATCACCAAAAAATTCATTCAAGTAAATCAAATGTTTGTTTTCTACCCTTTATTAATTCAAGGTTACATATTTTTTTCCTATCATTCGTTTTAAAATCTTATTTACTCCCAAGATTAAATTTTCAGCTAGTATATTACATTTACAATTTTCGAATCTTTCAGAATCTCGACGCCAATTTTTTTGTGGTGTATTTACTTGTCCCTTTTCATTCTCTCTACAATCTTTGTTTTTTTTCAGGTCTGCAAATCTTTACTTCCTGTTTCTAGTGATCTTGAATTGGGTGCCCTCTGTGGAAGCATTCCAAAAGGAAATAACAATGTTGCCATTGGTTGTTGTTCTTGCAATTATTGCAATTAAAGATGGGATTGAAGACTACCGGCGCTATAAATTTGATAAACAAATAAATAACCAAACAACTAAAGTATATGACAAGTAAGTCTGCATTTGTTTTCTTTACATCATTTTGGAAGAGCCTTAACACTCTTGAATGATGATATTAGTTTGAGCAATATTTCTGTGCACATTTATAAAATTCTCTAGGAATGCAGAGGAGGACATTATAATGGAATAAGGACAACTGATTTGTGAAGTTTCTGCATCATTTGAACATTTCCATAAATTTCAAGGTGAACTAAATGTCTCATATTTGAGCCAGTTTTTGAAAACTGATAACGATGAATGGAACTTAACTATTTATTTCAGTTGCGACCTTTAAGGCATAATCAAAATCCTGCAATAAATCAGAGAGTCATCTTCTCTTGTATACCACCTCTTTGTTTAGAAGAAATTTTGTATATAATTGCCAGTACTTTTGGAAAACAATACTTGGTATGGTTTTGCCCTTTTGTGGAATACCAACCATGGGTCCACTTCTGGACCTTAATCTAAGATTCTAGTCTAAAAATACAATTGCATGATCTAAAACAACCATATGCTTTTTATCCTTTTCCCAGGACTATTTCTCACTTTTTCTAACAGCAAACATGGAGCAGTGAATGAATAACATTTTCTCTTCAAGTTTGGTTAACTGAGGGCCTTATCCTTGATTCTAATCTCAATCTCAGTTTCCCATTCAACAGTTTCATCTCTATTCCTGATGATGTTTGAAGCTGAACCAGACTATCAACAGACTTGGTGTCAAACTTGACCTGTATTTGAGCTTTCTCATTTATATTTAAAAAAAAGAAATTGCTGGAGGAACCCAGCAAGTGAGGCAGCAACTCTTATATGAGATGGGTAGTTAACATTTTAGGGCAGCCCTGTTTCAGGTCTGCTGAAGTAGAATTTCAACCTGAAACATCAACTGTCTATTTCCCTTCATGGAAGCAGCCAGCAATTGATCTTGGCTCTCGATTCTAGAATCTGCAGTCTGTTATGTTTCCAAGAGCTTTCTTTTGTTAAGTTTTAAGAATTAAATAATTAATTTCAACAAGCAGAAGATCATTTGCAGTTTCTTTTTCATTAACTATGTTGAGTAAGCTAATTAACTTTTTTGAATTTAATGGGCACTTCAAGAGTTAAATTCCATCAGAGGAGATCAACCCCTCAATGGCAGTGTTGTGAATAAGGAAGTGAATGAGGACAGATGAAAGCACAAAGCCCTCGAGATGTATTTAGAGAACAAAAGGGTTTAACAAGAATGTGGAACTGAAACATTAATATAAAGGTAGTTCGAAGGAAGTTAGGGAGCTTGAAAACTGATGAGGATCTGGTGATCTATATCCCAGAGTTATAATTGAGTTAGCTTTAGAGATGTTGGAGTCTCTGGTTATCATCGCCCAAAGTTTATGGCATATATTGGAATTGTTTCAGCACATTGTGGGGGTAGTAAATATAATCCCACTATTTAAGAAGAAGAGAGAGGAAATGGAGAAATATCAACATGTTAACTTTAGAGTTAGGGCAAGTGATGAAATGTATAATGATACAAAATGATGATGAAGTGTCTAATTTTGCCATATCAATTGAAATCTCCAACTACAATGTATTTCTTTTTCTCCATGGTGAATTGAGGTGAAAAGAAGTAATAATACCTTGCCAACATCCTCTGCTCCACATAGATTGCCTCTTTGGTTCTTATTGGGCCCTGCTCTTTTCCTAGTTAACCTCCTGCTCTTAATGTATTTATGAAATGCTTTGTGATTTTCCATAATCTTACCTGCTCGTGATATTTTGTGTATCCCATTACCCTTTAATTTTATGTTTTAGCCCCTCACTACATTCAATGCTCTATAACCTACCGTATATTTCCTTTTTTATTATTGATAAAGCCCTTGATATTCAGGATCCATAGATTGACCTTCACTCTTAAGGAACACATTGAATCTGAAGTCTCACTATTTCACTTCTAAGACCACCATTTCCTAAATGTTGATTTATTTGCAAGTAGCTGATCCCAGTCTACGCTTGCAAGACCTCACTTAATAATGATGAAATTGACTTTCCTCAGTTTAGACATTTAATTTCCCGACTAACCTTATCCCTTTCCAAAATTACTTTTGTTGTGGTCACTGATAGTCCTTTCATTCTTGAGCCCAGCACTAAGTGCTACTATTTGTGTAGTAGCACAAAGTACTTTAAATGCATTGTAATAATGATGCCACTGTTTATATTTTGAATTGCCACTTATTTCAATATAATGGTGTGCTTACAAAAAAAGTTTAAGATATGGTTTCAGTTGTGTGCCATCAGTTGACAATTGGTGCTCTTTGGAAGAGTTTTGTTTTACAAGCATGATATTTCACCTTCTGGTGCAATCAAAAGACAACATCACTAACAGTAATTCCAAGTTTATTTCAAAGTCTCTGCAGCCCTTTTTGTTGCTGAGATGCAGTTTCATTTGTCATTCCAGGCAAGCAAAAAAGTATGATTTGAAAAGGTGGAAGAATGTTCGTGTGGGGGATTTTGTTCTATTATCTTGCAATGAGATCATCCCTGCAGATATGGTGTTGCTGTACTCCACTGATGTTGATGGGATCTGCCACATTGAAACCTCCAATCTGGATGGAGAAACCAACTTGAAGCAGAGACAGGTGGTGAAGGGATCTGCAGAGCTGGTGAGGCCTTTTTGGGAATAAAGACCAAAAGTATAATTCATTCACTCACTCCTGTATTTCCTTATTGGAGTTAAACAAGAATGTCTGCTAATGCTGAGGTTAAGTACAATACACAAATGTGCTTCAGAAACTCAGCAGGTAATGCAGCATGGGCCTAGGCCCTTCATCACGTCAGTTACCTGATGAAGGGCCCTGGCCCAAAACATTGAAAATCCTTTACTTCCAATTGCTGCTATGTGACCTGCTGAGTTTCTCCAGCATGTTTTTATATTGTATTTGCTTATTATTCTGTAATGGTTTACCCTGCCCAAGGAGTGAGATTATGTTTCCCCTGACCCTGTGGCTGCATTAACGTTTGGACTGCCTGGTTCCCAACATCACAACCGTGGCTGGTCTATAAAGCAAAGTAGTCTGAATGCATCACTTCATGTTCAGATGCAGGACCTGAGACCCCATACTTCAGACCTCCTTCATAGCCTTCTAACATTATGAGCTGAAAAAGTCCTCTACTCTTACAGATACATTAATGACTTGAGTCTAGGAGGAACAATTGAAACAATTTAAGAATTTAGGTAAATGGGGAAAAAACCATTTAGGAGATTCTCCCTGACACCCCACCCCCTCCCAAAACAGGCAGTTTGTGTTCCTAAAGAATGGCCTCTGTCGCAATATTCCATAAAGCAAAGCTGCCTCACCTGAGCATGTGTCAAGAAATGTGAGTTGAAAAGCATGTCTTCTGTTTATTTATTTGCAATTCTACTTTGCATATTCTGTGAAGGTTAATTTTATTCCATATTTCAAATTTTTGTTTGTGATTTGAGAAAGGGAAGATTTCCATTAACTGAACAGCTGAAATGTAGAGTTGGCTGTATTTTAAAATATAAAAAAGAATCAATTAAAAAGATATTTAACACATTATTAGCTTTTACATTTTTAATAGGGATTGCTCGTCCCATTGAAATGAATGAATGTAATGTCATGGGGTAGGAGCGCAGAACAGGCCCTTCGGCTTAACTCATCCATGCTGACCATATTGACATTCAGGGCTCATCCTATTTTCCTGTACTTGGTCCATACCTTTTCAATCAGTGAAGCTGAGGCACCAGGTTTGACGTGATCCAAACTCTAAATTCGATTAATAACTTCCACTGGACGATGCTGGATCGAGTGGAACATCACACGTGACTCCATTTGAATTTCAACATTTGCCTGTGGGCTTCTGAAAGGTAGCTAAAAAAAAATACAAGCAATTCAGACTAATGATTTTATGCTCATATTATAAAGGATTTAGGATTAGGAATATGCATTTTAGATTTTGTGCTACTGATTTTGATCGAAGTTGGTTAAGGGGATGATAGCAAATTATCACCAATCAATTTACAAGGTTTTATAAATGCTGCCTCATTAATTTCTTGTCTATTAATTCTATAGTCATGCATTGGCAGCTGGGAACTGCATGCATAAGGAACAGGGCCTTCATTGTAGCTCTGTTTCCTGTTTATGTTTCCATTGAGCAGAATTTTCTTACCATACTGTTGATATCATGAGTTTTTAAACATAACATAAGGAGTAGGAGTTATCCATATTGAGCCTGCTCCGCAATTCAATAAGTTCATGGCTGATCTGGCCATGGACAGAATTCCAGTTACCTGCCTATTCTTCATAACCATAGTTAGTAATGTAGCCTCCATTATTTTCTTGGGAAAAGAATTTCACAGATTCACCTTTCTCTCGAAAAAGCAGTTCCTCCTCATTTCCATCTTAAACTACTTTGCATGAATCTTAAGGCTATGTCCCCTAGTTGTAGTCTCCCCTGACAAATTAAACAGTTTTCCCATCACTATCTTATCTATTTTCATAATTTTTAAGATTCCCTCTCATTCTTCTGACTTTCAGCAAGTATAATCCCAAGTGAGGGGGTTATAGGCTAACCCCCTCATCTTTTGAAGCAACTTGGTGAAGCTCCCCTGCACTGCCTCCAAAGCCTTTCACAGTAAGGAGACCAGAACTGGCAGCCTTGCCAGTACCCTGTGCAGTTGTAGCTCTTAAACTCAATACCTTCAGCAATGAAGGCCAAAATTCCATTTACCTTCTTGATTGCCTGTTCCACCTACAAAACTACCTTTTATGATTCATGCACAATCACTCCCAAGACCCTCTAAATGACAGCATGCTGTAATCCTTCACAATGTAAATAATAAACTAATTTTCCTTCCAAAATGGATGACCTCTCATTTACCAGCTGCCTTGTCCACTTGATAACATTTTCCCAAATTCCCAGTGCTTATTGAAGAAAGAAGACCTTCTTCAATAAATTATTGATCATTCATCAGTGGCATCCTGATCCCAAACTCTGCATATTCTAACAACATCCCAGCAATTACACTGGGGAACATACTGGAGCTTTCATCAGGTTCCATGTGAAACACAAGATGCTTCTATTCATTCATTTACCCTAAGGTAAATTTCTAAATTTAAAAAAAAGGTTTTTTTTCTTCTTTGTTAGAAATGTTCTTGATGGGTTTTATTTATCATTTTAATGAATAAATTTCAGTATTTTTATTGGTTTTTGATGAATTTGGAATGCTTCTGAATGCTAATAATCATCTGAAATATTCACTATTTCAATGAGTACGATAGTCAGGTAAGCCAGAGAGTGAAGCTTACCTGTCGAAGTCATTTTCATCTGTTTTTAAGAGCATAAGACATTAGACCAGATTAAGGCCATTTGAACCTTTTCCATTTCATTGCAAGATAATAGAACAAAATCCCCCACACGAACATTCTGCCATTTCATCATGGCTGATTTACTAGCCTTTTCCACCATATTCTCTTGCCTTCTCCCATAACACATCATTCCCTTCCTAATCAAGAACCTACTGCCCATCTTAAATATCCCCAATCACTTGACCTCCAAAGTCATCCATAGCAATGAATTCCACGGATTCAGAACCCTCTAGGTCACACATGCCAAACTCAGGCCCGCGGGCCAAATTTGGCCCGTGATATAATTATATTTGGCCCGCGTCCATATCAAATATGTATTAGAGCAGGCCCCCTGGCCGCCGCGCCAGTATATTTAAGTAGTATATTTAAGCAGCTAATACTACAAATCCCAGAATGCTTTGCAAATGCGTTGGCGCCGGCCCGTCAGCCCGCTAATCGCCCCCACCTCCTCTCTTTACTTTCATTAGCATCTGCGACCTGTCGCCCAACTCACATGTAATAAACCCCTTACGAAAAATGGCCAAACGAAAGACAGAAAACAGGACCTTTCAAGACAGGTGGGAGGCAAACTCTGACCCCAGAGTTTGATGAACTTGCATCTAAGAAGAGATGCCAAGTATCTGGTTTAGACCCAGGCGCATCAGAGTAAATCACAGTGTAGCAACCTAAGCTTGGATTCATATTTTCTTTGGTTAACTTTGGACTGTTCATAGTTGAAAGATTGGATTTTCATTGAAGCAAGTTGTTATTTTTTTGACTTGTTGGCTTGTGAAAAAAAATACATTTAAAAGGAGCTTAAAGGCAATAGAGAAATATTATTTATTGAATATTTTATTTCTCATTTGTTAATGCTTCTTCTGGAAAGAGTTTAACCAAAACTATTATTAAACATTTATTTTAATAAGAAAAAGTTTAACATTACATATGTTGAAAGAAGAGAAAACATACAGATGTTGTTGAAAATTTTCAATAAATATTTAGTTTGGCCCACGACTTAGTCCACGTTTTTAATTTTGGCCCTCTGTGAATTTGAGTTTGACACCCCTGCTCTAGGTCAAGAAAGTCCTCCTCATCTCTGTTTTTAAAATGGCGTTTTTGTATTCTGAGGTTGTGCCCTCTGGTCTCAGACTTTACCATCATTGGAAACACCCTCTCAACCTCCAGTCTATCCAATCCTTTCATATTTAATGGGTTTCAATAAAATGCCCTCTTATTCTTCTAAATTCCAGATCCATTAAACAATCCTCAAATGACAACTCTATCATTCTGAGGATCAATCTTGTGAACCTCCTCTGGACCCTCTCCAATGCCAGCATATCTTTCCTTGGATAAAGAACCCAAAACTGCTCATAATAGTCTAAGTGTGGTGTGACCAATGCCTTTGTAAGCATCAACATGATATTGCTACTTTTGTATTTTATCCCTTTCAAAATGTATGCTAGCATTGCATTTATCTTCCTTACCACTGACTCTACATGCACGTTAACCTTTGAGGAATCTTCCAGGAGGACTTGCAAGACCCTCTAAACTTTTGATTTTTGAACGTTGATATTTGTAAAATGATCTACTTCCATTTTATTCCGCCCACCAAAGTGTATGATCATGCACCTCTCTGCACTGCATTCCATCTGCCATTTCCTTGCCCAATCTCTTAACCTGTCTTAGTCCTTCTGCAGACTCGGTGCTTCCTTAAAACTACATGCCTCTCCATCTATCTTTGTATCATCTACAAACGTGGCCACAAAACCATCAATCTCGTCATCCAAATCATTGATATACAAAGCGATTCAAAGTGGTCCCAGCACCTGTGGAACATTGCTAGTCACTGGCAGCCAATTAAAAATGTTCTCTTTTATCTCCATCTCTGCCTCTTGCCAGTCAGCCAAAAAAATGCTGGAGAAATTCAACAATTCACACATCATTCTCTATGTAGCAAAGATAAAGATACATAATGAATGTTTTGGACCTGAGCCCTTCATCAAAAAGCAGACAGGTGCATGAATGAAATAGTGGGGGGGGGGGGGGGGGCGAGGACAGTCACAGGCAAGAAGACAGATGTGTATGGGTGAGATAAAATACTGAGAATTGATGGGGGAGGGAATAATCTCTGAATGGAGAGGGAAAATGGTGGAGAGTTGGAGGAAATGAAACCGTCATGGGGAAGAGAAGGAGGGAAGTAGCCTAACAAAATCTGGAGAAGTTGATGTTAATGCTTTTGTCCTCAGGGCCCGTGCTTCTCCTCAACATTTTATCCAGGCAGCTGCCTGCTTTTTGCTCATATCTTGATGAAGGGCTCAGGTCTGAAACATAAAGAACACATGTGACTTGCTGTGCTTTTCCAGAATTTTTGTGTAAACCACAGTCACAGATTTTGTTGTTTAACTTCTATCTGTGGTAATATCTGTCCTTTAATATCATGGGCTCTACCTTGCTTAGCAGCTTCATGTGTGGCACTTTGTTTATTTGGATTTTCAGAAGGACTTTTACAATACCTCTGATTGACCTTTATCTATCCTTGTTATTTCCTTAAAGAATTCTAACAGATTTCTCAGACAAGATTTTTCCTTAAGGAAACCCTGGTAACATTGGCTTATTTTACTGTGTGCCTTCAAAACTTCATCATTAATATTAGATTCTAACATCTTACCAACCATCAAAATCAGGCTAACTGGGTGGATTTTTCTGTATTCTTTCATCGCACACTATCCTCTCTCCAACTTCTCCCTGTAACAGTATTGAGGAATGCATTGACTGAGGAGCTCAAGTTTAAAAAGTAAAAACACAATACTAGAGAAACTCAGCTGGTCAAACAGTATACTTTATCTTTGCTATATAAAGATATATAGCCAATGTTTCGGGCTTGAGCCCTTCACCAAGGTATAATAAAATGTAGGGATGCACCCAAACAAATGATGGAGGTAGGGGAAGAGCACGGTCCCAAGGAGCTTAAAATGTCAGCAGTGAATCTGACACACGGATGCTTGCCTTGCATATCAACAGCAATCATGAGCAGGTTCCCACTGGCAGGAAATTCTGGACCAACCTGTTCCATTTTAACCTTGGTACTTTTTCTTGATTTCTAAATCGCAAAGCCATGAAAATTTAGGAGGTTTGCCAACATTTTACAGATTGCATTGAGAAAGAAAGACAGTCAAGAGATGATTTGCTTGGTTTTCTGTTCAGGACTCTGAAGCCGTCCCTGAGAGGTTCTCCTGCAGAATTGAATGTGAAGGTCCAAACAATGATTTAAGAAAGTTCAAAGGCTATATGTAAGTGCTTTTCAGTTAATCAAATGAAAGTTTAAGGTAAAGACTTTAAATCCTGAAATTGGTTGTTATGCAACCTTGAGGCCACTTATTTCCACTAACAAATTATCATCAATCTTGCCCTTTCCATTTTCTGTGTATTGAGATCCACATTTCTGCCCTTCTAACAATAACCTTGACTTTTCCATTTCAGTTCTGTCTGTGACCTCCCACTTGCCCAATATACAATTTATTTCCATTTGCATATAAAATCATTCCACAACTTCATTGATTTTCTGGTCAATCTCTCTTCTTCTCCCCCCCACTATTTGGCAGAAGATGAATGTGCTTGAATCCATGAACCATCACATTCAAGGATGGCTTCTTCTCTGTTGTTATCAAACTTAAATGGATCTCTTTATGGCAAAAGATGCACTCTTTTAGCATTCTTTTCTGTATTCCTTGGACTGTGTTTTTATTTTTTTCTTTTGCCCTGCGTTCCTGTAACACTACTGTCTATGCTATTGTTTATTTGTTTTTGTCATTTTTGCAATACTAGCTGCATGAGTTGACTTGTCTGGATGGCACACAAAACAGTTTTTTTTACTTTATCTCTGTACATATGACAATAAGCAATTAAATTCCTTAATGGTTCAGCTTTCCAATTACTTTTCCTTGTCACAGGTCCCTAAACTGGACTACTTTAGTCTATCTTCTTCACTCACAAGTTCTTGGACACAGATTCTCTTTTGGTGATAAGAATCCTAGTTCTATAAAATTCCTTCCATTGTTCCATGTCTCCGAACCACTTCCCCATTGTATTTTGTCCTCTGATCTTTTGGCATGACCTCAACTGTGAATGTTACTTGGTAGTATTTTTTGACTTTATAAGTGTTCTATTTAGAATGAAATTTTAGTTTCCATAAGCAAAAGAAAATGGCAATTGTCCTATTAATTTAAAGACTTCAAAGCTCTAAAAATTAATTTTTAAGTTAATAAATACGTTAGATTTATGTGACGCATCCATTTGTTTCCAAAGTCTCGAGTATTGTTGGTGAAAGAAGATTAATGGTAATTATAATAGCCCCATACAAACATAACAATTCTGTTTTAATAGCTTAAGTATGTATACTGTATATCTCTTAAATTTGTCTTTAATAAATATTTAGAAGATTCCCAAATAATCATCTTTCCTGACAATTGTTGTTCTATCTGCAGGGAGCACTGGAATAAAGAACGGGTTGGCCTTAGTAAGGAAAACCTTTTGCTTCGAGGTTGTACCATTAGGAACACTGAGGCTGTTGTAGGAATTGTAGTTTATGCAGGTTAGTGTTAGTGCTAAACCTTCACTTGGCATAAAATTAGGATGGTAACACTACAACTTTACACTAAATTTTCTGACCATAGGTATTGAAACTCCATTAAAGTGAAAGGAGCATAATTTTATTTTCTGTTGATAATGATAATAAATAATAGGGGAAAAAAAGTGAGCACAAGTAGTGGTTTTGGGACCTATTACATGTCTGGTTTTGGATGTAATAGTAGGCCCTTTCAGGTGGCCTGAACACCCCCATGTAAAGCCGCAGAATACCCCCCCCCCCCCACCGTGACTCAATATCCGCTCACCTGAATGTGGCAGAAGTACCTATGAGGTGCCGATGCCAACCCTCCTCAGAGAGGGACAATTGGCAGAGTGCAGCGCTCCGCCGATGCACCTGAATGTGCAGCCACTGTAAGCGGCTGCTTAGGAGCGTGCTGATCACTCCATCAGCTCGCGACCCAACTCCCCACTGCCTACAGCCTACCGCCCCACTACCCGACAGCCCCTGCCCCACTGTGCAGGGGTGTCCGGTGGGGGATGTTGGGGCAGGGCAGGGGTGGTTTGTGGGGGATGTTGGGGGGAGGCCGATATGGGCTGTGACAGCCTGGCTGGTCACTTCTGCACCTCACTGGGCGCTTCGGTCTTTGGGGCCGCTCTCTGCGGCTCAAAATTCAGCATAGCAATGGCGGTCTTTGTTACCCATAATCCCCCAGGCAGCTGGAAGTGTTATGGGAAGTCGGCCATTGCTATGCTACATATTTATAATCGGGTGGCGCTGTGGCACCAGTCGCCCCACCTCCATCAGATCCGGAGGTGCTATGATGTACCTCTGGATATGAAGAGGCCCTTTCAGGTGGATCAGGTAATACTCGCCTTAAGTCATCATCAGCCTACTGCCTGTAGGGCTGCGACCTGAAAGGTGAGTTTGCAGTTTTAAATCCATTCCTGTCGCTAGCCTCAAGGCAAAGGGTTCACCCGAAAGGACCTTGTGTTGATTTTTGGGGGGGTGGGGTGGGGGGGGGAATGTAGCATGCATTTTTATGAATCCTTTCCTGACATTCTTCATTGAAATTTAATTTAATTCATCCTAATATGAATACTATTGTCACAGAACATAAGATGGTGGCACAGCCAGAGCTCCTGTAATGACATCCCTGGCACTGGTGCAGACCGTGGGGAGCGGAGACGCAGTGCTCCTGCGGCATCGAGCCACCCAGTCTGACTGCCATCAGCTCTGTACAGGCTTTGAATGGCACGTTAAAGGAGCCAACGGTGGTTTTATTTAAAATTCTGAGATGGCAGGGTCTGCGCCTAAGATGGTGGTACCTATGGTTGGCAGTAGCCACGAGGGATTGCAGACTCCAGGGTAGCAGAGGATTGGTGCAGAGCAACAGAAAACAGACCAACCCTCATCTGAGAAGGAGAAGCAGAGGAGACCACCCATGGGATGGTGACCACAGCGGTGGACCAGTGAGGGATTCTGCAGCTAAAGGAACCACACAGGCAGTAGGCTGATGATGACTTAAGGCGAGGATCCCAAGCAGACTGTGGGCTGCTGGAAACTGTGGTAAAGGGACTCGCACCAGGCTGTGGACTGCTGGAGACTAGCTCAAAACTGGTTGAAAGATTACTAGGTATCGGAACCAGGATGCGAAAGGGTGCTGAAGGGTTCCTAATCATATCGGAGGTTCAAATCTGGAGCTAGAGTTGCCAATGGTTTGGACTGGACTCTGTGTAGCTGTGAACGTGCTGGAGAAAATCTATGGACAATTGGTGACTCTGGGGGCGGGGGGGAGGGAGAGATCTCTTTGCTTCCCTTTCTCTGACTGTCAGAGGCACTTCAGGTCATTTTTGCCAATGGCCAATCTGCCTTACAACAGACAAAAGCAATTTTGTGTAATATGATACTGTTTTATTACATGACAATAAATTAAATCTTGCATTTTTTTGAATACTTTATTTAAAATTTTGAATATAAATGAACCCTCCTCCCTCCACCCCCCTACACCCACCCTCCTTGAATTTTGAAATAGGAGCAGCTGCAGGCCATTTGGCCCCTTGAGCCTGCTTCACCATTTATCAAGATCATGATTTTAACTTGGTGAGATTTTGAATGGCACACATTAATGAATCATAATTGCACTAAGAAGAATTGAAATTAGAACTAAATTCCTAAGTTCTAGTATTAATGATTGTAACTGATGTCAGCCATCCTACTTTCTATTCTTCCCAATAACTTCAAACAAGTTTGTTCGGATGACATTCTAAATCAAAAACTATCATCCAAATGATGTTGGAACCCAAAACTATAATGTGAAAAATATTGTAAATGAGCAACAATTTGAGCATACTGCTTTGGGCAGTATGGACAATCCAGTTAATTTAAGCAATCCATTGGGGAGTTTTTTAGTCATTCATTTCCGGTTCTCATTTTAATGCCAAGTTTATGTTGGGTAAATGCACAGAGAAAATACTCAGTTACTTTTCAGCTATGTTCAGCATTATTATTGGATCATTATATTTTATATTAATTTGTTTACTGAACCAGGGCATGAAACAAAAGCAATGATGAATAACAGTGGCCCACGCAACAAACACAGCAAATTAGAAAGACAGCTGAATAGAGATGTTCTATGGTGTGTGGCACTACTGTTGGTGATGTGCCTCATTGGAGCATTTGGTAAGTGGACAAAATGTAAATGAAAAATATATGGCTTGAAGTGCAGAATGAATTAAATATACACTAGTAAATCAGAAATTACAAACCATTATCTTATCAAGATAAAAAGCAGGTTATACAAATAGTGCAATGTGCTAATTAACATTTGAGGGGAGAGTTAGCTACTGCAATGGAGAAAGGATGAGAGGGGTTGGACAGGGGCCAGTGGGGGATTGGCGAACCAGAGAGAGGTGAAGGATCATGAACAGACCGTTTATTTTCAGATGTCTGGCATATGGAGAGAGAGGCAAATGATACAAGGGGGGTCTGATGGAGGCAGATAAATTGTAGAGGGTGGGGTGGATGATGAGGAAAAACAAAGGCAGCTAGTGCTGGAATCCTATGAGAGAAAGTGATAATAGTAGTACGTTGAAAGATCAGGTGGAACATCAGTGGGGAGAATCCAATAGGGAAATGGAGGTGGAACTAAAGAGGGAGGAGGTTGAGAAAGGATGTGCAGCTGTGTGGAAAAGGGACAAAATTGGGAGAGGGTGAAGAAAGGGAGAGGAAGATAGAAGTAACCTAGAAGAAGAGAAAGGTAACTGTTGTTTGAAATGGGAAAGTTCAGTGTTCATACCATCAGTCTGTAGATTGCTCACGTGGAATACGAGGTGTTCTTCCTCTAGTTTACATTAAGCCTAATCAGTTTAAAATTCATTATCTGATCAGCTTATTTGCTCATATTTTCTTTCCTCCTCCTGTTGCTATTTTGTCTATAAATGTATGCATTCTACATTATTTACTGGTAATATGATTCAAAACTTGCCAAGTCACTGGGAATTTTTGATTGTGTCCTTCAAATGTACATTTCCAGTTAGTTGTTGTCCACAAGACTGGATTTGTAACTTTTAAGATAATTGTTGATGTTATGGCTAATATTTTGAACAGCAAAGGACCAGTCACTGAGAGAGTCATCTCATTAGTTAGTGATTGGAACTGCTAACACCGGATAACCGTCTCCAACCTTTTGTTTGCTGTAATGTTTAAAAATAAAGCAATTACATTTCTTAGCTGCCTAACCTTACTACTCTCTTTAATGTTAAGGCCATGGAATTTGGTTAAATGGCTATTCGCAGATCCCTATTTTTAGTGTTCCTCGGCCAGATGGAGAATATACCCCTCCAGTACTGGCAGGGTTCTACATGTTCTGGACCATGATCATTTTACTACAGGTAAGAAAGATGCACCATGGAATTAATTTGTATTAATTACTTTTATTTTGAACACTCGAATGTTAATTCAAAATCTGACCCCAGTGGAAGCTTGACACACACTGAAAATAGGAAAAAGAAATTGCAAACAAAAAATTCATAAAATTGTGCTTTTACCATTATTAATGAAAATTCAGAGTTAAAATTAAGAGTGATTTAAGCATGCCCAAAACTCCTCTTTAGTAGTGACTTCATTACTATTTTGACAGAGATCAATGAACTTGCTGTCTTGAAAGATTGTGTAAGAGGCAACTATAAAATTGTCTTAAGCAACTGAGTTACAAAGAGGGCTGACACTCAAATCTTTTTGTTTTAGGAAATAGTAACACTAAAATCTTCATCTCATAAGGTCCCAACATTCTAAAAAGCTGTAATTAATGTTTGTTCTTAAAAATAAACTGCCAAGGCAGATCACCACAGAGAATTTTAGAAATGCATTACTTTGTTCCAAAACAGGAATAAATAAACGAATAAAATACTTAACATTATTACATTTTGACTTTCATTATTGGAATTTCACAACATTTTTAGAAGTATCTGACTGCATCTGCTACTTGAAAAAGCAATTTATGCAGAGTATGTGGAGTCTGTAAGGGTTTGCAATGTATTCCACTCTGGAAGGAGAAAATAGATCAGATAATTATTTAAAATGTGAAATATTACAGCATGCTCCTGTATAGATGGACTTGTGTGATTGTGCATGAATTGCGAAAAGGCAATCAAGAAGGCAAATGGAATATTGGCCTCTCATTGCCAGAAATATTGAGAAGGCCAATGGAATATTGGCCTCTCATTGCCAGAAATATTGAGAAGGCCAATGGAATATTGGCCTCTCATTGCCAGAAATATTGAGAAGGCCAATGGAATATTAGCCTCTCATTGCCAGAAATATTGAGAAGGCCAATGGAATATTGGCCTCTCATTGCCAGAAATATTGAGAAGGCCAATGGAATATTGACCTCTCATTGCCAGAAATATTGAGAAGGCCAATGGAATATTGACCTCTCATTGCCAGAAATATTGAGAAGGCCAATGGAATATTGGCCTCTCATTGCCAGAAATATTGAGTCTAAGAGTAAGGACATTCTGCTGGGACAACACAAGGAGCTGGTGAGGCCACACATGGAAAATACTGTGTGCATTTCTAGCCTCCTCACTTAGCTTTGGAGGCAGCGCAGAGCAGGTTCACCAGATCGATCCCAAAGAAGGGGTTAACCTATCAGGAGCTTGAGTCGCCTGAGATTATACTTGCCGGAATTTATAAGAATGAGGGGATCTTTAAGAAGCTTATAAGATTATGAAAGGTTAAATAAGATAGAGGGAGGAAAGTAGTATCCACTGGTAGACGAGTCAAGAACTGAGCAATATAGTCACGAGATTCGGGAGAGTATATTCGGGATGGAAATGAGGAAGAACTACTTTTTTCCCCAAGAGTTGTGAATCTGTGGAATTCTATGCTCATGGAAGAATTTTTGGATAGTAGGGTATTCAATGATTGTGGGGTAAAGACTGGCAGGTGGAATTGAGTCCACATCTAGATCAGCCGTGATCTTATTTGAATGGAAGAGTAGGCTGAAAGAGCTAGTTACCCCACACCTACTCTTATTTCTTGTGTTCCTATACTTTAATTGAAAGCTAAAGTGATGATGTTAAAAAATGTCAAACTGAAATTTAGCCAAAATAATCTGGTGAATCCTCTTTCTTACACCGTTTTTTTTTCTTCTTTTCTCAGGTGCTGATCCCTATATCCTTGTATGTGTCAATTGAAATTGTAAAGCTGGGCCAAATATATCTCCTCCAGAGTGATGTTGACTTGTATGATGAAAGTACAGACTCAACCATTGAATGTCGAGCATTAAATATTACTGAAGATCTGGGACAAATTGAATACATTTTCTCAGATAAGACTGGAACACTAACTGAAAATAAAATGATTTTCTGCAGGTGCAACATTGCTGGAATTGAGTACTCCCATGAAGAAAATGGTACGTTTGTCTCTTTACTGTGGTCTCAGACTTCTATTTGTAGAGTTCACTGGCATCTATTGATACTAAAATCTGTGGATTATAAGAGCATTTAAATCTTAATCTGGACGACCTTCTATCTGAACTTATCCATCAAGTTGTGAACTAACTGATATATTCACAACTGAATGGAAGAAGAAAATTTAGATGTAATCTCATCTGTGGTCACTTCATCTATCCTGAGAATTGTAAAACTGGTTTCAGGGCTTTGAGGAAGAACAAGTAAGTCAGATTTTCCTATATGCTGTCCAGTCACCTGCATGGGCATTCTAACTGACCTCCCAATGCTCCAAACCAAGACTCACAGATGGCATATTAAGAGGTCACCCGAGAGCAGCTTGTTCCTGTGGAACGAGATTAGATCTGTAAGAAAGACGATCGTTCTTCAAATCAGGATCTTAAGTTTGCATATTCTATCCTAACCAAAGGCAATAGTTAACTTGATACCTTTCGTAGCCTCAAGGATGAAGCAAATATAGTGAATAATGTTCTTTTAAAGCCATCTTACTGTAATACTCAACTTAAGGTAGGGATTTTGAGAGGTGGATTGGCCAAAAATCGTGAAATGAATGAGAAGACGACCATCAAAGGGCAAAAAAGAATAATAAGGGAGGAAAACTAAGGGTAAAAGATAGTCTCCTAAGAATCAAAATATGCAAGTTAATGGGCATGAAGAAATGTAGTTAACAACTCACATGTGTATTTGAAATGCACCCCCTCCCACATTCTTTGTATAACATAAATTGGCTGTTGCATTTGCCTTGCGTTTCGAGATCACTTCATTAAATTTTCCAAGGTCATCCTGGGAGTTTTGTAAAGTATTCTTTTTGACAAGTCTTGGCGATTGACATTTTCTTGTGAAATCTCTTATAAATGAACAAATATTCCTTTTTTTTTGTTTTCCTTTTCTTGTTCTTTCCTTGTGGTTATATCTGTCTTCCACTGTTATCAACTTTTGTGCCCAGATTAGGGTTTCGCAATATAACTTGTCTGGACAATCATTTATTTTATTCTTGACCATAGAACTCTACAGCACAGAAACAGGCCCTTTGGTCATCTAGTCCAAGACGAACATTGTCAAAATTAATTTTTCAAACTGTTTGTCTCGTGAAGTATTAGAAATTCGTAATTTGTCTCATGTGCTCACCACAGGATCTAATGGTGTATTAGTGTTGGACTTTTAACATTTGGTTCCATTAACTTCAAATGAACTGAATTTCTGGAATGGATATTCAAACAAAGAACTCAACTTATGAATGTGATGACATCCCATGTTTACTGCCTGATACTAACCTAAAGATCCAAATGAAAATCTCATTAAAAGTGGGTTGCCATTAATTATATGTAGTTCTTCTGCTGAAAATAATAAGTCAAATCAAGTTTATTATCATCTGTCTGCACAAGTACATCCTTATGAAAGTGTTTTCCAGTTCTTGGTGCAAAATGTGCAGACACACGACCAGATATAATAGGCCTATAAACAATATGTATGCAGGACAAGTATTTTATCCCTGTAAATAAATAGATAGATATTGTTTTGTACATATGAGAGTCTCGGATGGTTATTGTGAGCAGTTCCTTTGGTCGTTCGGCATGCTCATTGCCCGTGGGAAGAAGCTATTCCTCAGCCTGGTAGTGCTGGCTCTGATACTCCAATATCTCTTCTGCTGAGAGCAGATGAAAGTTGCTGTGTGCAAGGTGGAAGGGGGCCTCCCCTCCCTCATTTTTCACACCCTCTTCAGGCAACGATACTGGTAGATTACGTCAATGGGGGGGATGGAGGGATACTCCAGTGATCCTCTTTGACTCTCTTATAGTCCTGTGGATTGACCTTCAATCTATTTCTCTACAGCAATCACATTGTGATGCAGCCAGCCAGGACTCTCTCAATAGAGCTCCCATAGAAAATAGACTTTACTCACTTCAGTCTTCTCAGGAAGTACAATCTCTGTTGCTCTTTCCTGATAAGTGAGGATATGTTGAGTGTCCAAGGTTCGTGACTAATTAAGTGAACTCCAAAGATCTTGGTGCTCTCCACTCTCTCTACTTCAGAGATGTTGGTTTGTCGTGCAGGGTGGTCGTTCTTGGTTCTCCTGAAGTCCACATTCATCTTCTTCGTCTTCTCCACATTGAGACTCAGGTTAGTCTTGCACCATTTCACGACAATTTTCACTTCTTCTCTCCAGTGCGACTTATTGTTGTTGCTGATGAGGTCGACTATTGTTGTGTCATCTGTAAACATAATGACAATATTGGAGCTGGATCTGGAGATGCAGTCGTGGGTCAATAGTTTGAACAGGAGGGGCTGAGCACACAGCTCTGAGGTGCGCTAGTGCTCAATATGACAATGCTTGATGACCCAGACAGACTGTGGTCTTTCTGTTAGGAAGTCCAGGATCCAATTACAGAGAGGTGTTGAGTCCCAGCAAGGACAACTTCTCCACCAGCCTCTGGGAAATGACATATTAAATGCCAAGTTGAAGTCGGTGAACAGCAGTCTGGTATATGGTTTTCTAGGTGGGCCAGGACGGAGTGAAGCAACAAGGCTATATAATTGTTTGTAGATTGGTTTCTTCTATAGGCAATTGAAATGGATCCAACATATCTTGGAGGTGTGCTTTGATGTGTTCCATTAATGGACACTTAAAGCATTTCATAATGGTGGAGATCAGTGCCACAGGGCGGTAGTCATTGAGGCCTGTTATTGTCACCGCTTGGGTGCCGGGATGATGGTGGCTGCAGTGAGGTGTTGAAGATGTCAGTGAAGTCCTCAGTCAATTGGTCTGTGCAGTCCTTCAGTACCTGCTACCTTGTGTGGGTTCACCTTGGGTAGGGTTCTCCTTGCTGTAGCTATGCAGGGGGCCCATTCATCAGGGGAATACAGAGCTTTCTTTGGCTTCATTCTGTTCTGATCAAACCTCGCATAGGTGTTCAGTCTGTCCAGAAGAGAGGAGTCATTTTCCTTAATTCGCAAAGTTGATTTGTGATCTGTTATAGTCTTAATCTGTTGCCACATGTGCCTCATGTTGCATAGATATCTGTAGATTTTCTGGGCTTACCCCCACTTTGCCTTCTGGATTGCACGGGAAAGTTCATCCCTGACTGATCTTAGTGCCATCCTACATCCTGTCCTGAAGGCAGCATCACGAGCTCAGAGAAGGGCCTGGATGCATTAGTTGTGAAGCATTTGATCTCGGTGACATCCTCAATGCACTTGCTGATGTAGCCAGTCACTGAGCTCGTGTACTCCTCTATGTTTACATGACCATTGTAGGCAACTGGCTCCCTGAAACTGCTCCAGTCCGTGGTCTCATAGCAGTCTTGCAGCTATGAGGCCACTTGCAAAACTTACATTAAAAAGACTTCTACTATTGTAATTCACTATCTTCTGATGTTTAATCTTAAGCATTGCTTGCAAAGCTCATCTACTCAAACTAATGGAAAACAATTTGACTACTAAGTGCAACATATGACGATAAAGATCCCTATTTTCTTTAGAATTAAGTACAATTCTACTTTTTAAATTTTAAAATGTAATTTAACTTTGAGATGCAGCACAGTAACAGGGCCCTGCAGCTCATGAGTCAGTGCTACCCAAATACTCATGTGACCAATTAACCTACACATCCCAAATGTCTTTGGAGCATGGGAAGAAACTGGAGCACAAATGGAAACCCTTACAGACAGGGTCAGATTCGAACCCAGGTTGCTAGTGATGCAATAGTGTGGTGCAAACTGTGCTGCCTTTAGGTTTTTGCCATACTTAATTAAGATTGATTTGTAACACAAATTTCTATGTTGTTTAAAATGTAATGCATTTTAATTTGATTCTAAAGCTGTTGTTTAAAATAAAAAAAATTAATTTCATTCTCTTCTGTTTAGGCCCTTAATGGTTGTTACTTCAATATAAGCAATTTGTTTCATGTTGTTCTAAATTAGAAAACATTAAATCATTAATTAAACTTGTGGAAATAATATTATATAATATTATAACATTATATAAGCTTTTACTTTCTTGGAAATGAATGAAGCTTCTTTTAAACATTGGTCTTCCAGCTTCTTTGCCAATCTATCAAAGGGGCATGTCCACAATTTGGCAACATTCAACATGCATTTAATCTTTTCACATGCTGATCAAAAACCTCTTTGCAAGATTCCATTGAGAAAATAATATCTGATGAAACTGTTAAAATGATGGATAGTTTCCAGATATCAATTATCTATACACTAAGGATCCTGTTGTGTATGCACTCATACAATTAAGACTCTGAGACATGATGCTTTCTCATCCTTTACCTCTATTAGACTAACATGGCTATTGACACACAGGGTTATATATATGTTTTTGTAAGATTACTCCTACCACCCATGGGTCTTTATATTGTCTATAATCTTGAACCAGAACTCTCTCGCCTACTTCCAATGTTCTAGGTGAGGTTTATAGCAATGCTGTCTTTTGCAATCAGAGACCCAGATCTGGATGAACTGTGGACAGCCTGGTCTGCAGGTTGTGGCCAAACATTAGTTCTGCTGGGGTGCTTTTTGTGGTAGAAGGTGGCGTGTTTCTGTACCCAAATAGGAAATCTGCGATTTTGTGTGTCTAGGAGGCATTTAGAAGTTTCATGGTTTTCATTGCTTTTTTGAATGTTTCCGCATTAATACTTGGGTGATAGGGTGCATAAATGTTTTAATATGTTCTGATGTAAATTGGAGCCCATTCTCCCTAACTAATTCATGAGGCAATCTGTAAGTGGAAAAGATAGCTTGTAGACAGTCAATCGTGGGATCTGCTTTTGTATTTTTCAGCTGTGAAACTACTGGTCAATTGGAGAGTGCATCCACAGATATTAGGAAAGTCTCACCCATGAATGGTCCAGTGAAGTCTACATGAATCTGATGGCAAGGTTTGGATGGCCATTTCCATGAGTTAGCTTCGGCTTGTGGCATTTTTGGCTCTATTGTCTGACAGACGTTGCATTCTCTTACTGTTGTTTCACTGTCTCTGTCTATGGAGGGCCACCAGACATGCATCCAGGCCAGTGCCTTCATTCATACACCGGATGGTTGTGGTGCAGTTCTGATAGCATGGTAATTTGCCATTTGGCAGAAATAATTGTACAGGTACCCCACAGTAAACTTCCTTCTTTGACTGATAGTTCATGATGGTGTATGTGTGGTAAAGTTTTAGATCTTCTGGGATGACTTCAGATTTGGGCCACCCATTAAGGGTGAAGAATAGGATCTTGCTTAATGTTGCCTCTTTTCAGGTTTCCTTTCTGATCATCTGGGCTGTAATGGGCAGTTGTTGAAGTTGTTCTTGGTTGATTGATGCTGCCTCTGCTGTCCACTTAATAATTTCTTCTCGTTGTTCTGTCTCGGGTAGCGGCTTGCGTGATAAGGCATCTGCATGGCAGTTAAGTGTTTCAGGTTTATGTTTTGTATCATAGTTATATACCACTAGTAGCATGACCCATCTTTGAATTCTGGCCGCAGCTAATACTGTATACCTTTGTGCGGCCACAGGATTAAACCAAGAGGCTTGTTGTCTGTGATCAGGGTGGATTTTCTTCTGTAAAGATATTGGTGGAATATTTTTTTACACCAAAAATGATTGCCAATCCTTTTTCTAGTTGGGTGTGATTGTGTTTGCTTGTGGTTAATGTTCGTGAAGCATATGCTATTGGTTGCTCACCTTTTTCTATGATTTGGGATCGTACTACTCCTAGTCCCACTGGTGAAGCATCCACGGATAGTGTAACCTCTTTACTAGTGTCATAGTGGATCAGCACCTTATTTGTTGACGTACTTCCTTGAGTTGATTGTGTTTTTAGTTTGTGTTCCAAAACCATGTTTGATCTTTCTTGAGTAATTGGTTCAGTGGGCTGCACAGTGCAGACATATTAGGGATATGTTTTCCGTAGTGATTAACAAGTCCTAGGAAGGACTGTAATTCTGATTTGTTGGTTGGTTTTGGGGCCTTGTGAACAGTTTGTTCCTGTTGGGTTCATTCACACCCCATCATTGTCGATTGTATACACAAGATATGTGACTGAAGGGCGCATGAAGACACATTTGGCCTTTCGTAATTGTATATTAGCCTGTTGTAGTCTGATGATATCATCTAGTTAACAGCCAACTGAGAGTCCATGTAGTAATTTTTCCATCGTTGCTCGAAAAATCACAGGTTCCTCTGAACATCCGTAAGGCAGGTGTATCGGTGAACAGTCCCAGATGGGGATTGATTGTCACATATTGGCTTGAATTTTTCTGCCTAATTCTATTTGTTGATTTGTTTGTGACAAATCTAGTTTTGTGAATTCTTCTACCTTGGGCATGGAGTGTTCGGGTATTTTGGGTAATGGTGACTTTATAATCGCCACAAATGCAAATGGAAATTTCACCATTTGCTTTTTGTACAGGTACAGTGGGCACTGCCTAATCGCTGTATTGTATTGGTTCTAATATGCCTTCATGTTTTAGTCTGTTTAATTCACCCTCAATTTCCCCTTTCACAGCAAATGGAACTGTTCTGGCTTTGAAGAATTTTGGTTCTGCATTATCTTTTAATTGCAGTTTGGCTTGAACGCCTTTGATTTTCCCCAATTTTTGTTGGAAAAACAACTGTGTGGTTGTTGAGGATTTGGTCGAGTTCTGGCTGGGAGGTGTCCGTGTGGTTTACATTTAGTATTGAACCGATTTCCAGCCAGTCTAGGGAATGTGTTGTAGTCAGTTACTTCCAAAAAGTGCTTGTCCCTGGATATGTACGATGTAGAGAGAGTATTTTTGGTTGGTTTTAGAACTTTTGAAGAAGCAGTTATTTCTCTCTCTCTCTCTCTATTTCTCTCTCTCTCAGGGCATGCTTGCGGTTTACTGAACTTTGCACAATATTATGGGCTACACAGTAGTGGTTAAATTGTTCTACGCAGTTATCCCAACTCCCTTCTACTTTGTTGAATTCCCCGAACATTCTGTCCGCCATCTTGGTGCGCTTTCGCCTTGATCTTTTGGCAGGAACTTGTTGGGGTTGTTAGGTAGTTATGGTTGGTGCATGGAGCATGTGTAGGGTTCGTTTCGTTCCTCATCGCCACTGTTGTGTATGCACCCACACAATTAAGACTCTGAGACGTGATGCTTTCTCATCCTTCTATTAGACTAACATGGCTACTGAAACACAGGGTTATATATATGGAAGGGTGACATCATGATGTGGGCTTATACCCAACAGCGCCCTGTGTCAATTAGCAATCAAGCTGTGTTAAAATTTAATGCACCTATTGAATGCCAATATTCTATATTTATATTTTATGGAAGTCACATGTGGCTAACATGGAATTTGAATGTGGTTAGTGACATTTCAAATTAATAAATAAAAGTGAAATAAATAAAAGTGAATAATTGACATTGTAATCAGACATTCATTCTGCATTCTGCAATGTGCTTTTGAACATATCTGTGCATGCTGGTAAAATAAGGTGAAAAGATTGCAGTTTTTTTAAATCACTATCAATGCTTTATTTCATTGGTTACCAAGCCATGGTTAATGTTTGTTAAGGAAATATAGATGTACGAAATATTTCTAAAACATGAGACATTTTCTACCAAAAGTATTTTGGATGATATAAATGAAGTAAATGAAATTGTCTTAATTATGTGTCATGTTGCCTGTATCTATGTGATAAAATCAGAATCTGGTTTATTGTCTTGAAATGTGTTGTATTGCGGCACCAGTATGATGCAGAACAAGGTGCATAAATTACAATTACACCAATACAAGATTTAAAAAAAAATAAGTAGTGCAAAAAAAGAGAGAGTGAGGTACAGTAATGTCTGTGGGTTAATTGTCTGTTCACAAATCTGTTGGCAAAGGGGATGAAACTATTTTTGTAATGTTGAGTATGTGTCTTCAGGTTTCTATATCTCCCTGATGAAAGCAATGAGAAATGAATGATGAGGGTCCTTGATGATGAATGCTACTTTCTTGAGGCTCCACCTCTTAAAGATGTTATTAATGAAGGAAAGACTAACGCCCAAGATGGCACTCGCTGAGTTTAAAATTCCTCTTTGTGCATAGGCACCTCCATACCACACAGTGATGAAACCAATAGACAATAGGTGCAGGGGTAGGCCATTTGGCACTTAGAGTCAGCGCCACCATTCACTGTGATCATGGCTGATTATCCACAATCAGTACCCCATTCCTGCTTTCTCCCCATATCCCCTGACTCTAATATCTTCAAGATCTCTATCTAACTCTTTCAGAACTCTTTCTGTATCTAACCAGTCAGAATGCTCTCCACAGTATGTGTGTAACAAATTTTAAATCTTTAGTGACGTACCAATTCTCCTCAAATTCCAAATGAATATATTAATTGGTGAGCCTCCTTTATAAATGCATCAAAATGATGATCCTAGGATAGACCAACAGAGATGTTTATACCCAGGAATCTGAACTTTCTTACCCTCTCCACTGTTGCCCTCTGGATGAGAATTGGTTTATGTTCTCCTGGCTTCCCCTTCCTGAAGTCCACAATCAATTCCTATGTTTTATTGACGTTGTGTGCAAGGTGGTTCTTGTGACACAACTCATCTAGCTGATCGATCTCACTCCTATACGGTTCCTCATTGCTATCCATGATCCACTACAGCAGTGGTGTCATCAGCAAATTTATAGATGGCATTTAAATTGTGCCTAGTCTCACACACACATGGGTATAGAGAGAGAGAGAGAGAGAGTAGAGCAGTACTCTTAATTTGTGGACATGTGATGTGGAAAGGTCTTTACCAGGTTTTGTGGATAAAGACCTTTTATGATCTTCTTGCAGTAGGATTCCAAAGTGATCTTATTTGATACTTTGCACACAATTAGATTCAATTTTTGATAAAGTAAAATACAATTAAATTGTCTGCTGTTCCACTCATCTTACTTGCTGAGTCCCAGACAGGTACAGTGGTAATCAATGATAATACGTGTCCACATGTCACTTAGATCCGTAGAACGTTACAGCATAGAAACAAGTCCTTTCAGCCCTTCTAATCTGTACTGAACCATTCTTTTGCCATTTTCACTGATCTGCACCCAGTCAATAGCTCTTCATGCCTCTCCGGTCCTAACCTGTTTAACCTTTTCCTGTAATTTAGTTCCTGAAGTGCGGGCAACATCTTAGTAAATCTTCTCTGTACTCTTTCTATCTTATTGATGTCTTCCCTGTAGTTAAATGGCCAAAACTGCACATAATACTCCAAATTTGGCCTCACCATTGTTTTATACAACTTTACCATAACATCCTAGCTCCTTTACTCAATACTTTCATTTATGAAGGTGAATATTGGGGACATTTAAGAGACTCTTAGACAAACACATGGGTGAAAGGAAAATAGATGGTTATGGGGTAGGAAGGGTTTAGTACTTTTTTTTAAGAAAGGAATATATGGACGACATAACATCACAGGCCAAAGGACCTGTATTGTGCTGCATTGTTTTATGTAATATGCTCTCTTTTTTCAGTAAATTTAGCATTCTTCCTTTTAATTTGGTTATGTATTCTATTAATATTTAAAGTCATATAGTTCATATAGTAGCCATTTTATACTTTGTTTATCTTCCCTTTCCGTTTTTCCATCATTACCTTTCCTCCTTTTCCATTTCTGTTTTCTTATTTTAAACCCTTTATAAGACAACATTCCTAAAACATCAAACATTTTCCTTATTCTCCTATTTAAAACTTCTTTAGCCCCAATCTCCCCTTCCCCTCCTGAGTTGTCCTTTATCCCTTGTCGGACAACCACATCTCCCCTCTCCATTTGGGTTTGCGAATTCACTCGCAAGCGTCAGCTGATTTTGCAGTGACCGCAACTCCTCCCCACCCAGCCCCCCCCAGAAAAGATTTCACTTTTCATATGTAACAAAGGTCACTCTTTTAGTTCCCTCCTTATTCCCTCTATTCCATTTCCTTCCCTTATTAATTCTTGTCTATACTATCTATATTTTCCTCTAAATACGGATACATTCACGTATGCACATTATACATATACACACTTATACCTCTTTACCCACATACATATAAATCGTGGTCATTTTTACTCTCATTACACGTCTTCATCCCTCAGTCTATTTTGTAATTGTTCTGCAAATTTTCGTGCTTCTTCTGGATCCGAGAATAGTCTGTTTTGTTGTCCTGGAATAAATATTTTCAATACCGCTGGATGCTTTAGTATAAATTTATACCCTTTCTTCCATAAAATCGCCTTTGCTGTATTGAACTCCTTTCTCTTCTTTAGGAGTTCAAAACTTATATCTGGATAAATGAAGATTTTTTGCCCTTTGTACTCCAGTGGCTTGTTGCCCTCTCTTACTTTTTCCATTGTCTTCTCCAGTACCTTTTCTCTTGTAGTATATCTTAGGAATTTTACTAAAATAGATCTTGGTTTTTGTTGTGGTTGTGGTTTAAAGGCCAATGCTCTATGTGCCCTTTCTATTTCCATTTCTTGCTGTAGTTCTGGACATCCTAGGATCCTAGGGATCCAATCTTTTATAAACTCTCTCATATTCTTGCCTTCTTCATCTTCCTTAAGGCCCACAATCTTTATGTTATTTCTTCTGTTATAATTTTCCATTATATCTATTTTCTGAGCTAACAGTTCTTGTGTCTCTATAACTTTTTTATTAGATTCCTCTAATTTCTTTTTTAAGTCCTCTACCTCCATTTCTACTGCTGCTTCCCGCTCTTCCATCTTGTCCATTTTCTTTCCCATTTCTGTTAAGGTCATATCTATTTTATTCATTTTCTCTTCTGTGTTGTTTATTCTTCTTTTTAAATCATTAAATTCCTGTGTTTGCCATTCTTTAAATGACTCCATGTATTCTTTAATAAGAGAAAGTATATCCTTTATCTTGCCTTTCCCTTCTTCTTCTATTTCACTATACTCTTCCTCTTCTTCTTCTTCTTCCTCTGGGTTGGCCATCTGTTGTTTCTTTGTTGCCCTTTTCTTCTCTTCTTTCTTGTTTTCATTGTCTTCTGTGTTCTCTTCTTGCTGCAGGTGTTCTGCAGCTGTCATTGCCGGCTGTGGAGATCGACTCCCCAGCTGGTCACCCCTCCCGTCGGTGTGTTTTTTTTCATGCGCGCACTTTTACTCGGCTCAACGAGCCATTTTTGTAGTCCACTTTCTACCGACCTGAGGGAGCGGGTTTCTCTCTCCGCCGCGGGCCTCTTCGAACAGGTAAGGCCTTCTCCTTCTTCCTCCGTTGTCTTCTCTTCCTCTCTTCTTACCGTTGATTTCGATTTTTCTTTTTTTGTCGCCATCTTTTTTCCACCTTTATACTCACTTTTCTTTAACTTTTATTTCTGTGCCTTTGTGTTTTCCTTTGTTTTTTTTTACTTTTCTGGAGAGGGCTGGAGTTCACCATCCGGCCACTACTCCATCACGTGACTCCCCCTGTAATATGCTCTCAACAACCCTATCCACCTTTGACATCATTTTCAGGGAATTATGTATCTGTATTCCCAGGTCCCTCTGTTCTACTGCACTCCTCAGTGCCCTACCATTTATCGTGCATGTCCTTTCTTCGTTTGTCCTTCCAAAAGGCAACCCCTCACATTTGTCTGCATTAAATTCGATGTGTAATTTTTCATCCCAGTTTTCCCAGCTGGTCCTGATCCATCTGCAAGCTTTGAAAACATTCTTCACTGCCCTCTCCAATCGTAATGTCATCTGCAAACTTACTAATCCAATTTACCACATTATCATCCAGATCATTGATATAAATGACAAACAACAATGGTCCCAGCACCAATCTCTGAGGTACACCACAGGCCTCCCGTCTGAAAAGCAAACTCTGGCTTTTCCTGTCCAGCCATTGTCAAATCGATTTCACTATTAAACCTTTGTGACTAACCTCCCAAGTGGACCTTTTCAGAGGCTTTATATGGATGTTGTCCATGTAGACGGCATCCACAGCCTTTCCTTAGTCAATGTTCCTGGTAACCTCCTCAAAAAAGATAGGTTAAACATGCCCTACCATGCACAAAGCCATGTTGATTCTCCCTAATCTGTTTCTGGCTATCAAAATAATAGTAAATCCGATCTTTTAGAACATCTTCCAATAATTTAACTACTGTTAACTTTAGGCTCACAAGCCTATAATTTCCAGGGTTGTTTTTCGAGCTTTTTTTAAACAACGGAATAAAGTGAGCTCCCCTCCAATCCTCTGGCATCACACCCGTGGCTAAGGACATTTTAAATATTTCTGGTAGAGTTCCTGCAATTTCTACACTATTCTCCCTCAAGGTCTGAGGGAATATCTTGTCAGGTCCTGAGGATTTATCATCCTTCTTTGCTTTAAGGCAGCAAGCACTCCCCCATCTCTGGTGGGTCCATACAAAGCCAACTACTCTGATCTTTAAGTGGACAAATTTTGCCCCTTTTGCTCTTGTATCTTAAGCCGTTCAGCCATTTTACAGTATGGGAGTTCCAGTCAATATGTGGAAAATTAAAATCTACTATCACAACCTTGTGTTTCCTACAGCTGTTTGCTACCTCTTCAGATTTGCTCCTCTAATTCTCACTGACTATTAGGCGGTCTATAATACAACCCCATGAGTACAGTCATACCTTTCCCGTCCCTCAGCTAAACCCATATAGACTCAGTAGACAAGCCTCTGATTGTCCTGCCTGAGTACAACTGTGATATTTTCCTAGATGAGCAATGCCACTCCTTCCCCCCCCCCCCCGCCCCTACCCCCAATCCCCTGTTCACATTGAGGTGTCAGTCCTGCCCCTTCTGCAACCAAGTTTCCGTAATGGTCGCAATGTCATAATTCACATGCTTATCCACACTCTAAGCTTGTCTGGCTTTCCTATAATACCCCTTGCATTGAAATAGATGCACCTGAGAATTTTTCTGTCACCTACAACCCATTCACTTCTAACAGTGCATGCAATTTTCACTCATCTTTTCCTTCTACTCCTGGTTCCCATCCCCCTGCAAATATAGTTTAAACCCCCAGGAACAGCTCTAGCAAGCCTTCCCACAAGTATATTAGTTCCCCATCAGTTCAGATGCACACTGAACTGTTAGAATAGGTCCCACCTTCCCTGGAAGAGAACCCAATGATCCAGAAACCTGAAGCTCTCCCTCCTACACCATGTCTTTAGCTAGGTATTAAGCTGTATTATCTTCCTATGTATAACCTAATTAGCACGGCACAGATTACAATCCTGAAATCACTGCCCTGGAGGTCCTATCCTTTAATCTAGCGCCTAACTCCCTGAACTCTCCTTGCAGGACCTCCTCACCCTTCCTACCTACGTCATTGGTCCTTACATGGACCAGGATATCTGGCTGCTTACCCTCCCTCCTGAGAATGCGGTGGTCGAACTGAGATATCTCAGACCCTGGCACCAGGGAGACAACATACCATCCAGGATACTCGATCTCTTCCACAGAACTTCTTATCTGTCCTCCCAACTATAGAATCCTCTATCACTACAGCTCACCCCTTTTCCTTCCTTAGCCACAGGACTAGACTCCGTGCCAGAGACCTGATTGCCATGGCTTGTCCTTGCAACAGTATCAGAAAGGGTATATGTTATTGAAGGGGATGGCCACAGGGGTGTCCTGCACTGCCTGTCTGTTGCCTCCCATCTACTCTCCCTGCCTCCTAGATGTAATGGTGTCCCTGTAACCCCTGTCTGTCATCCCCACTACTGCCTGAATGATCCAGACTTCATCCAACTCCAGCTCCAATTCCTTAACTTGGCTTGTCAGGAGCTGCAGCTGGATGCACTTCTCACAGATGAAATCGTCAGAGTACTCCTGCCTTCCCTGATGACCCCATTCTGCAAGAGGAACATTCCCCTACTTTGGCTTCCATTCCCTCAACTAAGGTGGCCCTTTCTTATTTCAGCACCTGCACCACTATCTCAGTCCATAATCACCGAAGCCCCTTGAACCAAAACCTTTCCACTCTGACTCAGCCCACTTTGATGATGACCATTCTGCTACACAGTCCCTCACTTTTATAGTGATGTTTGGGTCACCTAACCTCAATTTCCCATTCTCCTTTTTCAACATTTTTTTAAATTTAATTTTTTAAATTTAATTTAGACATATAGCATGGTAACAGGCCATTTTGGCCCATGAATCCGTGCCGCCCAATTTACACACAATTAACCTACCTCTCCGGTATATTTCAAATGGTGGGGGTATCCAGAGCCCCCTGGGAAAATCCACGCAGACAGGGGAGAATATACAAACTCCTTACAGACAATGTGGGATTCAAACCCCGATCACATTGTGCTAACCGCTATGCTATCCATACTGCTCTTTTATCTAGAACTTGAACTTGATTGCCTAATCAACTGTTCCTCTATCCTCAGTTGTTGAACTTACAAAAATCTTCAGTCATTATTCTGTGTCATAGTCAATTTACAATATCTGCTTCTGTTTTTTATAAGGTGAGAGGAAGGAATTTCTACCTGAATAAGTCCCAGCCTGGATTTCCAATCTTAGTTTGCAATTCATTAAAATAGATAGATAATCTGCTTTTCATCACCCTTCCTCTTCTCACTGCAATCAATTCCCACCCAAACCTCTCTACCCCACTCCAACCCTCCTATAAGCTTTGCACTCTATTGAATTTCCCATTGACAAGCCATGAAACAAAACATTCAATGGTATGAAATGAATTATTTGACTAATGTGGAATTTCTGGAGCCCATTGCTGGGGTTGATGGAGGAGGCTGGTACAATTGGGATGTTTAAAAGACTTAGATAGGCACATGGATGTTTTGGGAGAAAAAAAAAGTATTGTGAGCTGTGAGATTGGAATGGTTTAGATTGATGTGGAGTAGGTTTATATAATTTGGAAAATATTGTGAACTGAAGGGTCCATACTGTGCTGGACTGTTTTATGTTCCATTATGTTAATGAAAGCATTGACCAATTTGAAAGCAGGAATGTCCAAAAACGCAGAATGTTTGATATTGAAAAGTATAATTACTAAATTTATTTCATTTTTAAATTTTGTGCTTTCTCTCTCCATCAGCAAAAAGATTGGAGTATCAGGATCTGAACTCTGAAGATTTATCCAACTATTCGCAGGGATCCGTATGCAAATGTCGACATTCAGATAGCTGTCGATCTCTTGCTGTCCAGCAGAGCCACAGCTCATTGAATTGCTTACCTACTAAGCACTTAACATTGAGGGAAAAAGAGACTTGTAAAAGACACAAAATTACTGAAAGTCCTTCTCAAGTGGCATTCAGCAGCTCAATTGTGAGTATGCCTCTTGTGTGATGTCTTAAAATTATACATCCATTGTACCTTTAAGTGCACCAATATCACATTTAACTGGTGCAGGAGAGAGATGGCTCTCCTTTTGAATTGCCATCTCTCTCCTTCAGCTTTCTAAATTCATAAAAATACAGAATTGCTTCTATTTTTAAAAATAAATAGTTCACTAAAGTGTTAAGTCTTCCCATTTATTCCCCTGTAATACCTCTCTCCTGCAAGTTTGAGGGCTCCTAGATTCTAATGAAAATGTATATTAACTTGCAGGAAAGGGATGTTACACCAGATTCTTGGCTTCTACGGAAATTGGAACGAATTTTGTCTCACCCGCTTGGCCTATTGGAAGAAGCAGAGAAAGGGTTTCCCCTGGAATTCACCTACATTATTGATTTCTTCCTTGCCTTGACCATCTGTAATACTGTTGTTGTGTCATGTCTTAATCAGCCAGGGCAGCGGGTAAGGCCATCATTCATTTTGTGTATGTTTTTTTTTTAAATACAGGTGTTCTCAAACAACTAAAATCCATATCAATATTCAGAACATTAACGATTATCTATGAAATTAAGATTGTTGGAATAATTTCTCCCAAGACAAACTCTTTCTAATTTATTTGTTTATCAATTGAGATATCAAACAAAGTGGTATGTGGAGGAAGCAGAATATTTTACAGCAGTGCTTGTGGGCATTGGCAATAGTGAGAGGATAAGGATACTGGTGCAGTTAAAAAGCAAAAGTAAAATCAATTTCACTTCATGTTGACTATTGGGTGCAAAAGTAGAAAAGTGCCCACCTTTCCAGCAAGAATTTAGTATCATATTGATAAACTATGAAATTCATGAAAATTGTACTTTTCTCTTCTTTCTTCTCATCTCTGAGTATAATTTTTCAAACAGAATATTCACACACATCAATGGTTTATGGTAGTTGTTTTTTTTTCCATCATCTTGAACTATCTTTCTTGAAGTAAACATTAAGTGAATTGGGCAACTGTGTCTCTCGGTAATGTGAGCAAGCTGGATAGAGTTTAAAAAATTTACCAACTTGAAACAACAACATCAGATATAAATTTCTACCTCAAATTTGTTGAAAAATTTGTTCTCTCATGACTCTGACAGTGGTATAATCAAAATAAAAATGCAATTAAATATCATTCACTTCAGTTAGTATTTTGTTTCTCTATTCACCACCTCTTAAAGATGTAACAACCATTCCTGCAGACTTGGAAGGGGAAAGAATTGAAAATATTAATGCAATATTCATCACCCGCTATTTGCATTTATATTTTCAATTCTTATTCCTTTCATCCAAGACTGGACAATAGATTTAGATGTGATAGTTGATACAAGCTTTGATTTGTGACAGGTTTCAAAACCTTTTTTTTAATAATTAAACAACATTTTTCAGATTATGTTTTACTATGAGGGGTGGGAGTGGGATGATGCATAAATTCTGGGACTAAAATTTTACTGTTAATGAAATGGTCTGATAAAGCAGCACCAGGTATGCAAATGGATAAAGAATTTGAAGCTGCTGGACAATGAAACAACCAGCTCCCACCTATCTGATCTAAAATCACTTTTGACTATTACAATAAAGAGGGAAAATCCTGGAATCAGGAAGTCGGGGAACATCTGGAAAGAAGAAGAGTCAAAGACCTTTCATCAGAGCATTTGTATGCTGTAACCAATTAACAGCCCTTTTAATTTTGATAGGGACTAAAAGGACTTTGTTAGCACTAATAAAGGAATGGCAATGGAAAATTCACCAGAGAATGGTAAATTCAAAATAGTTTTTATTATCAATAACATAACATTCTTACTTATCTCAAAACTTGACTTTAAATTTATCCCCATTATGTGTAAGTGTGTGTGTGTGTAATTAAAGTCCCAAACTCTGAAAAGTCCATTTTAAAACTTCAGCAACATTTGTCTAGTTTGAAGGTCTTAAATTTTCAGTTCAGAAATAATTATGAAGCGCTTATGAACATCATATCTTCAGGCCTCTTTAAACTCTCAATTCTTTCGATGAGTTGGCCTTGAGATATTCTTCAAACAAAAGTGACCATTTTCTGGGATCACAAATGTATCTCCTGTGAATAGCATAATACAAGTCCTGTCTTTCCAGAATCAAATCATCTTACTTTGAATGAACACTTTTGAATCTGTTTTCCAAATGATGAAACTGCCCTCTTTATCTTAAAGAGACAAAAGTAGGCTTCTCTTGAAATCTACTTATTCTGTTTCCCCCTTTTGTTAGAAGTAACACATAGGCAATTTTTCCCCTTCTGCAGTAAATCTTGCTGCTGGTCAGCTCTGCATCTTAACAGAGCGGTGAGTTTCCTTAAACTGACCCAAAAATGGCTGAATCTGATAATGTATTTCTCCAAATTGTATGATAGTCGCATCATCAATGAGGTCAGTCCCAATTCTTGGAAACCATATGACTATTAGTTTCATTTCTGCAAATGGTTTTACGATGCCAGAAAGTTAATAAGCCTGTTTTTGTTTAAACAGATGGCTTCCCTCGGTAGTTTTCCTTGAGTACTTGAAAACTTCAGTTTTTAATAAAGCAACCACTCCATTGTTTTTGAATAATTAAAACCCACTTGAGTTCCTTTAGCTCTGTCTTTTTAGATGCTCTGACTCCGAAAGATGACCCCACTTCTGAATGTATGGTATGGGTGTGTGTAACAAGCCCACAACTAATCTAAGACTTATTTATAAGAAATATAACTTTAATATTAGACTAAAGATTAATCATAGCACATTTGTCACAATACAGTATATATATTTTAACATTTCCATTCACTATTAACCATGACCAAGAGACATTTGCTTTATTTGTATGTGTATGGTACTTGGGAAGGAGGGGCATCCATGGAAATATTAGAATAATTGAGACTGGTCATGCCAAAGGCAGCAACCCCCCCCCCGCCCCACCTCTGCTGAAGTTTATTGCTCCTATCATTAATGGCAAGGGAAGTAGTAAGAGTAAGCTAAGGGATGCAAGGTCTGTGTTGGGACCAAAGGTGATGCCTTTGATATTCCCAGTGATTAGGTGAAGAAAATTGTAGGATGGGTTATTGCACTAGAGATTGGTTAGAAGCAAATATTGTGGGAAATAGTTTCAGAAGAAAGGGTATAAGTGATTGATTTTTTAAGTCATTGATAATTTCAACATATAAAACAGAAGTTTTACAAAAAACAGGCCTATGAAATTTGCCCTGACATGACGCCAGATTAAAACTCTGACTCCAGGATGAGGTCATCCACTCCAGAACATCTGAGATGTCCTTCTTTTAAAAAATGTGGCTTCCCCTCTACTGTCATCGATTCAGCCCTTGCTCGCATCTCCACTATTTCTTCAGGGCCCCCTCTGCCCTGAGAGCATCAAGGACAGGATTCCTCTTGAACTCATCTATCACCCCATCAGCCTCTACATCTAATGTATTATCCTCCGCAATTTCTGCCACATATAACGTGATTCTGCGACTTGATTATTTCTCCTCCTCTCTCCTCTCTGGGACTCCCTCATCCACTCATCCCTTCTCACTGAATCACCAGTTCCAGCTCCAACAGAATCATCAAGTTTGCAGATGACACAAGAGTAGTTGGTCTCATCAACATCAGCGATGAGTCGCACTACAGAAAAGAGGTAGAAAACCATGATATTATGTGAGAATAACAACCTGAGTCTCAATGTGAACAAGATGAAGGAGATGATCATGGGCTTCAAGAGGACTAGGAACGACAACTCTCCACTACACATTAATAACTTGGTAGAGTAGAGAGCACCAAATTTGTTGGGGTTCACTTAACAAGTAACCTATCCTGGCCTCTCTTCACTTTTCAGGAAGGTGCAACAGCGACTGCACTTCTGAAAAGACTGAGGCGGGCAAGGCTACTGGCCATCATTCTGTCAATTTTCTGCAGGAGCTCTATCGAGAGCATCCTGGCCAGCTGCTTCACAATGTGGTACGGTTGCTGTAGAGTACTAGATCGGAGGGAAATCCACAGGACCATGAGCAGCAGAGAGGATCACTGGGGTCTCCCTCTCCCACCATCAACATGATCTACCAGGATTATTGTTTGAAGAGGGCTCAAAAAATCATTGAGAACCCCTACCACCCTGCACACAGCATCTTTCAGCTACTCCCATTGGGGAAAAAAAGGTACAGGAGTATTAGAGCCAGAACCACCAGGATGAGAAACAGCTTGTTCCCAGAGGCAATGAGACTGCTGAACTGCTGAGTGAACTGCTCATATGATCCTCTCCAAGACTAATATTTATTAAACTACTATTTGTATATATGTACTACATATAGACAACACTTTCCTATTTCTAATATTATCCTAATTTCAAAATATCAACTTCCAAAGAATGAGCTATGATATCCCAAATTTTCATCTCTTTAATCCAACAAATCAAACTCTGTGGCTGTTACTTTATTTAGTTTTAATTTGTTGATAAAACAGATAAACATTTTGCATAGCTTTGCATTAAGAGTTTCATAATGATGAATAACAAAGCATTCACTGTATAATAGAGATATAAAAGATATAAAAAGCTTTTAAAAAGATAGACAAACTTTAAAGAGATACAAAAAATTCAAAGAAAAATTTCTCATGGTCACGCTATTTTTATCTCCTGTAGAATGAGAGCAAGCATTAGCCTGGGCGGATATTATGACATATTACATCATAGTCGCTATGGTAACATTACAAACAATAGTTCTCTTTAAGAGACAGGCACAAAATTAACTAGGAGTTAAAAATACATGGTTTTAATCTTAACACTGCATGTGTATTGTTTGTGTTTGCATGGTTTTGCACTTAGGACCAGAGAATGTTTTCGTCAGGTTGAACTTGTACATTCGAATGATAATAAACTTGATCTTCAACTTGAACTATCGTCCTCTCAATACCTACCACTGTGACCACAAGAAATGCTACACCTGCACCCACATCTCTTCCCTCACCACTACTCAGAACCCTAAATAGTCTTTCCAAGTGAAGCAGCACTTCACTTGTGAATCTGCAAGTTCATCTACTGCATTGGGTGGTCCTGCTGTGGCCTTCTCTACATCAGAGAGACTGGGAGATCATTTCAGTGAGCACCTTCATTCTGCCTGCTGCAATAAAAAGCACCTCTTAGTTGCCAACCATTTTAATTCCACACACTATTCCTACACCAACGTGTCTGTCCATGGCCTCATGCGCTGCAAACCTAGGGTTCCCGCAAATTTTAGGAACAATACCTAATATTCCATCTGGGAACTCTCCAACCAGACGGCATTAACATTGACCAGTTTTTGATGATCTCCTCCCTTAAGTTTCTCTAATTCCCTATCCTCCTGTCTCCTTTCCTTAAGTTCCCCACCCCTTGTATTTTCTCTCCATTAGAGAGCTACCACCTCCCCTATCACTTCTCAGCATTTTTTCTCTTCTACCCTCCCACTGATATCCACCAATGTCCTCTTGCCTTTTGGCTTGTGTTCCTCCCCTCCCCTCTCCTTCCCTTTTATTCAGATACCTGTCTGTTTTTTGCTTATACATTGACAAAGTGCTCAGGCTCAAAATGTTGGTTACCCTTCATGTAGATGCTACTGTATCTGACCTGTTGAGATTCTCCAGCACATTTGTGTATTCCACTACAATCCTAGCACCTGCAGACTTTTCTGTTGAACTCCAAATGAAACTAAATCTCTTCTGCCTGTATGTGATCCATATCCCTGCTTTCCCTGTATATTCATGTATCTATCTAGAAACCTCTTACACACTAGTATCGTTTCTGTTTCCACTATTATTCCAGGTACCTATAACTCTCTGGAGTAAGAATAAAGTAGACCCAGTACATCTCCTTTAAACATGCTGCCTTAAAAGCATGTCCTCTCATTGTTGACATTTTTATCCTGGGAAGAAGTTTCTGACTGCCTTGCATAATTTTATCATTTGTATCATGCGCTTTAAATTTATTTGATTTTAATCTAGCACTTTGTCATAAAATCAGAGAGCATTCAGCCCACACCGAGTAGTAGAGAGCCATTTTCTTACAGCAATATAGAACATTTATAGTAGCTCATTTCAGTTGAGTGTGCAGACCAGGTGTTGAGTAGCAGTTGCTGTCTCTGTCTCTCTCCATAACTCTTTGGGACAAAATTAGTTCTTAGTACTTGATGAGAGAAAGTGTCAGGCAGCTGGATGCTGAAGTTGGAAGATTTCTCTTCATGATTGAAGAGAAGTTGAATACATGCATTTGTTACCTATTGTTTGGAACCAACTGTCTCAATAAACTGTGATTAGTAAATAGAAACTTTGTGAAAAACAGAGGGAAGTGTATTTAATTGCATATCTGTGATGATTCTTAATGTGTGGCAAATAATTTTGCATTTGACATGATATTACTTGGGATAAGATGCAGAAACAGGCAATTCAACCCAAACAATTGCTTGTGTTTGGGCTTCAATCGAGCCTCAGTTAGAGGAGGCTCAGTTAAGTACCTCTGTTAAATAAAGTGAGCCCCGTTTCCAGTCTCCAACTGTGTGGCCGTGTGTGTGAGTGTGCAGTTTCAAGTGCTAATGTGTAATTAAGTCCATATTATCACTACTAGTTGGGTAAAGAAGTTTCTCCTGAATTCTCAGCGACATTTAATGATGATCATCTTATTTTCATTCTTTTGTGTTCTATTTGGATAGGTAAGAGTTGTTTTTAACTAAGTTAATTTCCACATTAAAGTGAAGTAGCAGTTGAACTGAAAAATTATAACTTGTATCTAATTAATCTTTATTTCTGTTCATACCGATTAAGGTAAGAGTACCTTCAATCACCAGCACTCCATTGAAGTCCCTGGAGGAAATAAAGCAAATGTTTCAAAGATTTTCAGTGCCTCACATGAGCCCACCTTCTCCTTCCATTGGAAAAGATTCTTCTACTGAAAATCCAAGTACTTTTGCCAGCAGATTATTTAATAAAGTGAGGCCGACTTCACCCAACACCTTCAAGAAAGAAAATGAAGCTGCTGTTGGATCAGCAAAAGATTTCAAACCCACAAATGGTCAATCTTCAGCTAAGGAATGTCCCCACAATACATTAGAAGAGTTTGATAAAACTGCAGCCAGTTTACCTCCAGGTCCAGACACATTAGCAGACCAAGGCAATACCTCTAAATTGCGATATGAGGCCGAGAGCCCAGATGAAGCTGCACTGGTACATGCAGCGCGGGCCTACAATTGCACTTTATTATCCAGGACTTCTGATCAGGTCACGGTGGAACTCAGCAGCATGGGACAATTACAGTTTCAACTTCTGCACACTTTACCATTCGACTCAATTAGGAAAAGGATGTCTGTGGTGGTGCGACATCCATTGACTAATAAAGTAGTTGTTTATACAAAGGGTGCTGATTCAAGCATGATGGAGCTTTTGGATACTTCAGGTAAAGGTACAGATTCAGCTTCCATTTTTATCCTTGCCTCTCCCATTAGTTTACATTTTAAATTTGTTTTCCTCCCACTTTATATATTCATATCTTTGGAAAAAGGAGGAAAAGTGATTTAGCAGTTGAAAAATATCTATTTTTTTTCCTATCGTGCAGTACAACTAACTCAATGGCAGGGGAAAATGCTTATTTGACAAGTTTGAGCTCTGTTTGTCTTGATATGCATTTCACAGCATAAACTGCAAAATCTGGCTGCTCACCAAAAACACATCACCTGCTATTGCAAACCATTCCAAAAACCAGCAAAAAACAAGCTAGTGGAGGAACTGAATGGGCAGAGCAGAATCTGTGGTGGGAAATGAATTGTCATTTCAGGCTAAGATCATGAATCAGGAATGAGTGTGGAGAGGTAAGATGACCAATATAAAGAAAAGGAGAGTGGTGAAATCGAAGCCAGTAAGGTGATGGGTGAAGAATGATAGACAGGTCAGGTGGGGACAGGTGCATTATAGGGGGAAACAGACAATGGAAAATATAAGACCGGTGACAAGGGTGAGCTGGCAACAGCTGCTAGAGAGCGGTAAATGGAACACAAAGTCTACCAGTGCTTGAATATGATTTAAAAAATGATGATATAAGGGGTGGGGAGAGAGATAAAATGCAGATGGAACCAGATGGGGAAGGGAATCCATGGTTGAAATAGATGGTAGTAGGTTGATAAGACCAGAGGGGAACAGGGATGAAAATGGGTAATATGCAGCTGGAAGTAAGGTGGGGATTATGGAAAAAGGGACAAAAATAGGACTAAAAGTGGATCTGAAGGAGTGAAAAGGGGGAGCACAGGATGTCCATACAATTAGGTGGTAAGCTACTCTGGCAGAATGTGGTGTTGTTCCTCTAGTTTGTGTTGTACTTCACTCTGGCATTGGAGAAGGCAGAGGAAAGGGGAATTGAAATGGTATGCAATTGGGAACTCAAGATGGTCACTGTGGACATAGCACAGATGCCCTACAAAATAGTTGCATAGTATGTACTTAATCTTGCCAATGTAGAAGAGCACCAATCGCAATAGAAATGATTGAAGAAGATGCATGTAAATCTTTGACTCACTTAGAAGATCTTTTTAGGATCCCAGATAGCAGTAAGGGAGGAAATGGAAGAATAAATGTTGTTCTTGTGGTTGCAGGGGAAAATGCCATGGGTCAGACAAGGGCAGGTGGGGAGGGACGAGCGGACCTAGGAGTCACGGAAGGAGTGGTCCCTGTACACGGTTAACGCAATAATTCAAATTTAAATGTAGTTTCAAAGAAATGCAAAATGAATTTATCAAAGTTAACTAGCTTGAGTAGTCAATGGATAATTCTGCAAATAAGTAGTGAGAAATAGCCAGAGAAATGTTTGGCACAATATAAACTGGTAAACTTGTGTACCACAAGTATTATGAGGAAAAGCATCCATTGTTGTCAACTATTATAAGAGAAAGCACAGTGAGGGAATGTGGAAGAATACTATATACCTGTACTTTAAAACGTTCAAGTGATAAAGAATAGGAAGTTGAAATGTGGGTGCATTATTGGAATAGCAATCTTGTTAGACCATCTTTACAAGAAAATGAAAAAATATGACAAATTGAATTTAGTGGAATACATACATTTTTTAAAAGAATTCCAGATAAAATATTAAGATAAGAGTCTGGAGTAGTAAAAGAAATTTGCAAAATTGAAAATACTGAAGTTGTTCCTTTTGGGTTGAAAAGTTGGAAATTTAATACTCTTTGGAAAAAGGAGGAAGAGGAATTTTTCATGTTTTACTCTTGCCAGTTTATCATTAGTCTAGAACAGGGGGGTCAAACTCAAATTCACGGAGGGCCAAAATTAAAAACTTGGACTAAGTCGAGGGCCGAACTAAATATTTATTGAAAATTTTCAACAACATCTGCATGTTTTCTCTTCTTCCAACATATGTAATGTTAAACTTTTTCTTATTAAAATAAATGTTTAATAATAGTTTTGGATAAACTCTTTCCAGAAGCATTAACAAATGAGAAATAAAATATTCAATAAATAATATTTCTCTACAGAGGATTTGTCAAATGTTGCTAGTGTGCTGTCGAATAGTAAAATCTGAGGGCTATTGAGAATGTGGGAGAATAACATGATTCCTGAAACAATCAAATGGGTGACTGATTGTGGGCATGAACTCTAGCAGGGTTATTTGCCATGCCCTTTTTCCATTGGTACAGATATCCTTTGATTTACACACTTTTCAAGTTTTATGCCTAATGAGCTTGTATCCAGGTGCAGGACCATTTTTAACCAGGAATATATTTATCTCTGTGACATGAAACTATTGGAAGATCGTTTTATCCTGAGATTAAAGTTCATAATACTTACTCAGGCCTGTGTGCGGGAGGGCGGGGTTTACGGGCGATCGGGTTGGACAACGACAGTGCGGGGGCATCGGCTCTTGCTGCAGGGCGGCATCTCGGTGGATCAGCGGCCCCATCACCGTGAGTCGCGGGTCGGCCTGCGGCAGGGAGGGGGAGTGGGAAACGGTCCTGGCGAGGTCAGGCCCGAGGCCTCCGATTCCAGGCGCTGGGAAGCGGCCTTGGCTTCCCCTGACACCGGCCAGGCCGCACTGCGGTGGGGGGTGGGGGGGGGGGGGGCAGGGCGACACGAAAGTGCGGGGGCATCTCGGGGGATCAGCGGCCCTGTCACCGTGAGTTGCGGGTTGGCCTGCGACAGGGAGGGGGAGTGGGCAACGGTCCTGGCGAGGTCAGGCCCGAGGCCTCCGGTTCCAGGCGCTGGGAAGCGGCCTTGGCTTCCCCTGACACCGGCCAGGCCGCGCTGCGGTGGGGGGGCTGGTGGGGGGACACGACAGTGCGGGGGCATCTCGGCGGATCAGCGGCCCCGTCACCGTGAGTCGCGGGTCGGCCTGCGGCAGGGAGGGGGAGTGGGCAATGGTCCTGGCAAGGTCAGGCCCGAGGCCTCCGGTTCCGGGCGCTGGGAAGCGGCCTTGGCTTCCCCTGACACCGGCCAGGCCCCAAAACCAGAGTTCACTGTGAGACCCTGCAATGTAAACAGAGGAGGTGGGGGCGATTAGCGGGCTGACGCCAATGCATTCTGGGATTTATAGTATTAGCTGTGCATGCGCTATACTGGCGCGGCGGTCAGTGGGCCACCTCTAATACATTTTTGAAATGATCTTGCGGGCCAAGATGTGTGTGGTCTAGAACATCTTTTTGAATGATATCATAGCTTTATATCACAGCCCCTAAGGCTAGAGCTGGATGAGGTCCTCACCCGGGAAGAGACATATAAGGCAATTGAACATCTGAAAAGTGGCAAAGCAGCAGGTATGGATGGAATCCCCCCCCCCGCCCCCCCCCCAGAGGTCTGGAAGGCTGGCGGCAAAACTCTGCATGCCAAACTGCATGAGTTTTTCAAGCTCTGCTGGGACCAAGGAAAGCTGTCTCAGGACCTTCGTGATGCCATCATCATCACCCTGTACAAAAACAAAGGCGAGAAATCAGACTGCTCAAACTACAGGGGAATCACGCTGCTCTCCATTGCAGGCAAAATCTTCGCTAGGATTCTCCTAAATAGAATAATACCTAGTGTCGCCGAGAATATTCTCCCAGAATCACAGTGCAGCTTTTGCGCAAACAGAGGAACTACTGTCTTTGCCCTTAGACTGCTCCAAGAAAAGTGCAGAGAACAAAACAAAGGACTCTACATCACCTTTGTTGACCTCACCAAAGCCTTCGACACCGTGAGCAGGAAAGGGCTTTGGCAAATACTAGAGGGCCTCGGATGCCCCCCAAAGTTCCTCAACATGGTAATCCAACTGCACGAAAACCAACAAGGTCGGGTCAGATACATCAATGAGCTCTCTGAACCCTTCTCCATTAATAATGGCGTGAAGCAAGGCTGCGTTCTCGCACCAACCCTCTTTTCAATCTTCTTCAGCATGATTCTGAACCAACCCATGAAAGACCTCAACAATGAAGACGCTCTTAACATCCGGTACCGCACGGATGGCAGTCTCTTCAATCTGAGGCGCCTGCAAGCTCACACCAAGACACAAGAGCAACTTGTCCATGAACTACTCTTTGCAGACGATGCCGCTTTAGTTGCCCATTCAGAGCCAGCTCTTCAGCGCTTGACGTCCTGTTTTGCAGAAACTGCCAAAATTTTGGCCTGGAAGTCAGCCTGAAGAAAACTGAGGTCCTCAATCAGCCAGCTCCCCACCATGACTACCAGCCCCCCCACATCTCCATCGGGTACACAAAACTCAAAACGGTCAACCAGTTTACCTATCTCGGCTGCACCATTTCATCGGATGCAAGGATCGACAACGAGATAGACAACAGACTCGCCAAGGCAAATAGCGCCTTTGGAAGACTACACAAAAGAGTCTGGAAAAACAACCAACTGAAAAACCTCACAAAGATTAGTGTATACAGAGCCGTTGTCATACCCACACTCCTGTTCGGCTCTGAATCATGGGTCCTCTACCGGCATCACCTACGGCTCCTAGAACGCTTCCACCAGCGTTGTCTCCGCTCCAACCTCATCATTCATTGGAGCGACTTCATCTCTAACATCGAAGTACTCGAGATGGCAGAGGCCGACAGCATCGAATCCACGCTGCTGAAGATCCACCTGTGCTGGGTAGGTCACCTCTCCAGAATGGAGGTCCATTGCCTTCCCAAGATCGTGTTCTATGGCGAGCTCTCCACTGACCACCGTGACAGAGGTGCACCAAAGAAGAGGTACAAGGACTGCCTAAAGAAATCTCTTGGTGCCTGCCACATTGACCACCGCCAGTGGGATGATATCGCCTCAAACCGTGCATCTTAGCGCCTCACATTTTGGCGGGCAGCAACCTCCTTTGAAGAAGACCGCAAAGCCCACCTCACTGACAAAAGACAAAGGAGGAAAAACCCAACACCCAACCCCAACCAACCAATTTTCCCCTGCAACCGCTGCCACCGTGTCTACCTGTCCTGCATCGGACTTGCGAGCCACAAACGAGCCTGCAGCTGACATGGACATTTACCCCTCCATAAATCTTCGTCTGCGAAGCCAAGCCAAAGAAGAAATATAGAAAAAAATGGGTCACATATGATTAAATTAGTTGAACAAACAATAAGAAATTGTTGATTCAGGTTCGGCACAGTAGCACATTATTAACAATAAAGTAATAATAAAGATTGAAAGTTATCTTGCATCATGGATTGACAATTAGTTGGGAAGAAGGTTTTGCCACATACTTGAGAAGACAACAAGATTCTCTACAGATTTGGACTTGGAGCTCAGTATTTCATTATTTCTATTACTTGGATACAGGATTCAAGTTGGAGGGCAACCATAATTTCCATAAATTATAGAAAAGGACAGATATGCTAAATAATAAATTGGGTAATCATTTCTTAATGGTTTCAGTGGGTGAGTTGAAAGATCGAAGATTTTAGATCTGCTTATCATTAAAGCCATCTGATAAGAACATGGGAGATGTATCTTCAATATGCTGGCAGTTTTCTATCAACAAATTATATGCATTGCAATCAGACCATGAGTGGAGAAAGAAGATTTATTCCACAATCCATTTTTTAAAAAAATGCAAATCTGTATATGCAGACAGTCTGTTTTCAGTGGTCATGTTGTCTGTGAAATAGAATCAGATAAAGCTTCTGTACCTCAGTTCAGTTTCCAGGATTTGCATCTGATTTTTCACTGCCTCGTGTTTATTTTGCAGGTCACAGAGAACAGAAAAGTATTCAGGAAAAGACACAGAATTACTTGGATGAATATGCTAAAGAGGGTCTTCGTACTCTGTGCATCGCTAAGAAGGTATGGAAGGAAGAACAGCAACATTAATATTGCTGTTAAAATCCACCATTTGCCATGTTCTGCAAGGGAATGAAAGATTACAGGGAAGGAACCTAAATTAGCATGCAAATACCATACTTTGTCAACATTATCAAAACATTACTGAATTGAAAACAGCTGTTTTATGATCTTTTTTTAATAAATATAATATTTTCTTGTATATTAACCAAATGTTTCTTAGCTTATTTGACAAAGGAATACCAATACAGTCAATTTTTTAAAAAACTTTATTTATTCGTTCAAAGAACAAATAGTACATAACATATACAACAATTAGCCATAAACATGAACGTTATTTTTTATATAAAAGGAAAAAAAAAGAAAAGAACCCCCCCCCTCAGCCAACTCTTCTAAGGAGAGCCATAAAGAAAGAAAAAATATTAAAGAAAAATTAAACATACATATTAAGATCTAATCAATATAAATTGAAATGTAAATATTCTGAGTATCACAACCACTTATTAATATAAAAACTATAATTATCACACAAAACATATGTAATTTTTCCATTATTAAACAATATTTCAACTCTTTATGCCATCTATTAATATCAATCATATTTGTATCTTTCCACGTACTAGCAATACATTTTTTCACTACAGATAAAGCTAAATATACAAAAGCAAGTTGAAACTTAACTAATCCCAAACCTTTCAGAGGTTGCAAACTACCCAATAAAAATACTGTCGGAAGGTATTTTAATCTTATACAGGTATTCTAAAAACAATTGAATTTTCTTCCAAAAAGACCAAACAGCATGAAAAAAAGTTCCAACTGTATTACCACATCTAAAACACAAATCTGATTCATGAAAACCATACTTTTTAAAATTTTTCAGGTGTTAAGTATAATTGATGTAAAATATTATAGTTAATCATTGCATAATGTCCATTTATCAATCTAGTTACACTATCATAACAGATATCTAACCAATCATCCTCGGAAAAAATAAAACCAATATCCGCTTCCCATTTATTTTTAGATCTATCCCAACCCTTTTTATCCATACCATCCTGTAATATTTGATACATCGATGAAATATAACCCTTCTCTGGTACCTTCATAAGAAAAATCTCAAATTTAGTCATTTCAGGTAAAATCATATCAAACGTATGTTTTACCAAAGATCGAATTTGATAATAGAGAAACAAAGAGTTCTTATCAATACCAAAACTGTCCCTCATCTGATTAAAAGATAAAAATTTACCCTCTTTAAAACAATCTCCCAAGTTTTCCACACCTTAAAATCTCCAATGCAATAAACTTCGAATGTGTATTGAAAAAGAAATAAGATGATTATTATACAACGGAGTCAAAGCCGATAATTCACCCCTTGAGCCTATCATTTTATTTTTCTTTATCCATAACTTCATTAGATGTTTTAGTATTGGCACATTATGTTGCTCTAACAAATTTATATTCCATCTAAACAAAAATTGATGTATTTCAAATTCAGAAATATTTGCCATCTCAATTTTGGCCCAACTAGGAGGCCATTCCAAATCCATTAATGAACTAATAAATTTAAGTTGGGCTGCTTCATAATAATTTTGAAAATGTGGTAAACATAATCCCCCTAACTCATATTTCCAAGTTAATTTATTCAAAGCTACTCTCGAAAATTTACCTCTCCATAAAAACTCCCTAACCATTTTATTCAAATCTCGAAAAAAAAATATTATCAAGTAAATACGGAATAGATCATCGCCTGGTGATGATGGATTTTCGGTTGAATTTTATAAATTTTTAATGATGATTTCTCTACAGTGTTTGGGGATGTATTACGTCAAGTTGGAGAACATTATGAATTACCTGAGTCTTGCTCTAGTGCTTTAATTACAGTAATCCCAAAAAAAAGATAGAGATCCTTTGAAAGTATCTTCATATAGACAAATTTTGTTGTTAAATGTAGATTATAAAATAATAGCTAAAATATTAGCGAATAGATTGGCTAAATTTTTACCTAGGTTGATTCATATGGATCAAACAGGTTTTATAAAGAATAGATATGCTTCAGAAAATATTCTGCTTGTGATTAGTTTGATTAATACATTTCGACAATCTTCAGATTACCCGATGGTGATATCTTTAGATGCAGAAAAAGCAATTGATAGAGTTAAGTGGAATTTTTTGTTTAAAGTTCTGGAGAAATTTAAGTTTGGTCCTTTATTGGTTGGATTAAGGCTTTATATAGTAAACCGGTAGCTAGAGTATTGACGAATGGCTTGATTTCGGAACCTTTCAAATTGACTCGATCAACTCGTCAAGGTTGTCCTTTATCACCAGCTTTGTTTGCGTTAGTGATTGAACCTTTAACACAGCTGATAAGACAAAATACACAGATACAAGGTATGAAAGTTTTAGATGAGGAGTATAAAATTAATTTATTTGCTGATGATGTATTGGTGTATTTAATAAACCCAGCTCAGTCACTTTTGCACTTGAAGGAGTGTTTAATACAATATGGATGACTTTCTGGATATAAAGTTAATTGGGAAAAAAGTGAAATATTACCGGTAAGTGAAGGAGATTATTCAGTTTATAACAATATTATTAATTTGAAATGGACTGATCGAATTAAATATCTGGGTATAATTTTGAATGTTAATTATCAATCTTTATATAAATTAAATTATGTTCCGTTAATAAAAAAAATTAAAACTGATTTGATTAAATGGAAAGATTTACCTATTAATTTATTGGATAGGATAAATACAATTAAGATTAATATTTTTCCGTGTATGCAATATTTGTTTCAATCTATTCCGTATTTACTTGATCAATACAGTCAATGAGAGAGAGAGGATTATCTTCTACCCGTACAATCCCTTCTGTGAAAGAACAATTTAGAACCAAATATGAAATTTAAAATTGGATGTACATTAAAAATTTAGACAAGTGATCCAATTAAGATTACAAGTGATAGTAATCAATTGCTAATAGAGGAAGAGAAGCCCCTTTCAAATTTGAGGAATGGCTCAGAGCTACTTGAGAGTGATCTTTCTTGCAGTCTCTTAAGAACTGTACAAATATTCATGCAGCTTAAAATATGACCCTTAACGCAGCTTGTGCAGGAATCTGTGTTCTGATGCAGCATAGCTCTTGGCACTTAGCGTGTTAGCATGCAATCAATTTTCTTCAAGATTCTTTTTTATATATACATAAATCTTATCACATGGCATCAGCTTCAACAAAATAAAAGGTAATACTCAGATTCACTGCAAAACAATTAATTATTATTTCCTGTGTTTCACAATGCTGTGAAAACTCAGTGTCCACTGCCAATTTGCTGTGAGTTCTTTTCCTGAAGAGTTGGCTTGCACCAATATCAGCATCAATCTGTTAGCAAGGTTCTGATTTAAAACTTGATTGCACCCAAATCTAAGTTACCATTAGTGTTTTTTGTGCCAAATTTAGGCAAGTTAGACTTTTGTTTAAAACCAATGCTTAAATGTCAGTATCTAATTATTTAATAGTACTTCAATGTCAAGCCCTAACAATTCCATAGCTGCTGGTCATAGGAACCTCTTTTGGTATAAAGGCTATTTGAAAATATATAAAAAGAAAAAACAGCCCCTTTAGTTGATATTGGTCATCAAATTTATATTTTTTGCTTTAAATATATTGAGATGGTGCTATAGTGAAGGAAGGATTGCAACAATTAGCTGACAGCTAAATACATTAAATGAAGTATCATTAAAGCTCTGGAAATGGGAGGAAGCAGTAGGCCAGTAAACCCTTTGCTCCAAATTCATAAATCAGAGCTCAAAACTGATCCAATTTTCAACATCACTTTTCTTCTATCTTTTCATATCCCCCAATTCTAAAATAGTTGTATCTAATATGCACACCTAATTTAAAGAGTACTTCGTCATGAAAGGCATTCATGTACCAGATTGGAAGAAAGAGTTGTTAATGCACAAAAGTGCTGGAGAAATTCAGCAGGTCTCAAAGCATCCATAGGAGGCAAAGATAGATAACCAACATTTTGGGCTTAAGCTTGACATCCATACTTTGACATAGGGCTCAGGCCTGAAATTTTGAAAACATATCTTTGCCTTCTATGGGTGCTGTGAGGCCTGTAGAGTTTGTCCAGCACTTTTGTGTATTTATTACAATCACAGTGTCTGCAAACTTTCTTGTTTCACTAAATCACTGTTGTGCCCAATGAGAGGATTTGGGGCCCTTATAAGAGAGGAAGTAAAAGGGCAAGTGTTACTTGAGAGTGTTACTTGAGATTTCTCAGAAAAGAGCTTAGGAATGAAAGTGGATATTGATTGAGATGGAGAAGTGAATCAAAGAGCCCTTGAGGAATGAAGAAGATATGATTGTTGGCATTATTTCATTGGAGGTATCAGAAATAGATTATGTAGAACATGAAAATGAGGGCAATCTTATCTTAGTTTGGTAAGCAAGATTGACAGTATCTTGGTTCCTTTCAAGTATGATGGAGGACGAAGCTATGATGTATGTAAAAGGAATACAAGACAGAACCACTGGTGGGAAGATTGGATGATCAGAGCAAATATGACAGGTGGAGATGCTGGAGGAAACAAGTGAGGTGCTGACTTGTGCAAGACTTGCTGTTTCCATTTTGGCCTCGTCACTCACCAAGAAGAAACATCAACTAAACGGAAACAAGTCCTTCTTGATCCAGAGATTGCCAAGGAAGAAGGAGAGTCTGTGTGGGCTACTTGTGGATGCCTGAAATGGAGAAAGAGAAGTCATGGAAAGAAAGAAAGAAAGAGAGTCAGGAATGGGCCCCATGAAGGAGGGAATTCAGGCATTGGACAAGAACAGGAAGCGGACTCCAGAGCACAGTTTTTCATTGTATTGGATAAAGCTGAAAGAAAATAACTGCGGTACTGTTGTACATCTTTAATCCAACGACGTTGGGACCTGGCCGTTGTCGGACCACAGAAAATGCCAGAACAGAAATTGACCCCCTATGTAAACATATCGAAGGAAAAACAAAGTTCAAAACAGGAAATAATACTGTGGAGCATAGCAGTTAGTTCAAAGCCTTTACAGGGCCAGCGATCGAGACTTTAATGCAAACTCCTTACAGACAGTGTGGGACTTGAACCCTAGTCCCAATCGCAGCACATTCAACCTTTACAGCGCCAGTGATCGAGACCAGGATTCACGTCCCACGCTGTCTGTAAGGAGCTTGTACTAATAGCAGTAGATTCAAACCGTGTCAGACCACGGGAGCTGCCAAACCAGAGTACCAGATAAGAGAAGTACAACCTGTATTGAAACAAAAGGATTCAACTCTATTTGAACAGTGGCACCATATACTTGGAGTAAATAATTATAGTTAAGGGAGTAGAAAACAAGATTAGACAGGCAGAAATGGTGGTGAAGAAATTAGACTGGTTGGGTTTCAATTCTATGATGAAGCATTGGGTTCTCATGTGAGGAGATGGTGTTGCAGAGAAAGAATATGCTTGGATCCCCTAAAAACAGGAACTGTTAATATAGCAGATGATTTCAGAAGAGATTGAATAACTCCCTCATCTCTGGAATTTAATTTGGTTAATCACTTCTGGTCAGTCTCTAACCCAATATATCCTTTCAGAAGTAAAGAGACCAGAACATATTGCACTCTGGTGCAGCCTAACCAGATTCTTGTACTGTTACAGCAGAAGCTCCCTGCTCTTAAATTCCACCTCTCCAGCAATGAAGGCTAACATTCCATTTGCCATCTTGATAATCTGTAAACCAACCTTTTGAACTTCATGGACAAGCTCTTCCAAGTCCCTCTGCATTACAGTATCGTGTAATATTTCACCATTCAAATAATAATTTTATAGTAATCTGATAAATTGCACATAGTCTCCAACAGAATCTGCATGAAATTTGTCCTCGTTTTTTTTTGCCATGTGGTAACATCAGCTGTAGACACCAGCTAACGTACTGTTGGATTTGGAGAACGACAATGTCTTGTTTAAATTTTTGACTCTATTTCTGGTTTGATAATTTTTCCAGAAATATGCTGTAGCCTGAAAATGTTGTGCATTTTAAATGGTGGATATTGAAAACTGAGAATTACGAATGAAAGCTAGATGCTTATCTAAGTATTTATTTTATATCGTAAAATCCCCTGGTATCCGGCACCTATGGGGATTTGTAGATGTCAGATAAGTGAATTTGTTGGTTGCTTGAGATTGTGTGTTGCATGATTGGCGAACTAACCACTAGAACCACCAATTTTAAACATTCATGTTTTTTATCTATTATTTTGCGCAATTTTTTTTGCTGGTTGCTTGAGGCTGCCAGTTGCTTGGATTGCAGCCACATGAACTATACAAATTGTCACTTTGGTTTTCATGTAGATTCCTATTGTAAATTAACCTTGTAAATATGTTTAGCTTCCATGATCAGTGATTATTGGATTCCTAACCACTCACGCCAAACATTGCAATTCTTTCTTTTCAGGTGATGAATGGTGCTGAATATGCAGAATGGCTAAAATTCCACCTTTTAGCAGAGACAAGTATTGACAACCAGGAGGAGCTCCTCCTCGAATCAGCTCTTAAACTTGAAACAAACTTGACACTCCTTGGTAAAGTTCAAGATTGTGTTTAAAATTTAGAAATGCCAGGTTTAGCAGGTGCTGACTAATTCCAAGATTTGCTTAACACTGTACCAAGAGTGTGGGTGTTGACATTCTTATCTAAGTGTAAAGGTTGTTAAAAAGTGGTGGAGAATGGATGGTATTGAGTTTGGACCCAATTATTCACAATTATACCTTATTTTAATGTTGTGGTGTTGGAAGCAACTGATTTTCGGCAAATAACTTTTCACAAATTGGGCCGGATCATAAGGACTATATCATCAGTGGAAATTCCCACAAGATATCAGGATTTCTTACCCCCTCTCCCTCCATTCATTCCTTCCCCAAAAGTTTGCCACCCACTAATCTCTCAAATGTTGCCTTTTAAATAACTCCACCAAGGGTAACCCATTTATACATAGTCTTGGTGAAGCAGGGTATAAGGAATGGAAAATAATTTGATCAGCATGTATGGTATGAAGAATGAGTTGAACCAGTGCAGTTTTGGCAATTGGGGAAAAAAGAACTGAAGCACCACTGCATTTGATCACGATTGAATCCTGAATAGTGTATGTGTACAATTGATTAATGAACATATGTACATGAGAGCATAGTTATGTTGGATTCACTTCATACATGTGAATAACTGGCAACATAACATGAGGTTGTTATCGATACAAAGGTCGTGGCACAAGATATTCTAAATCTTGGATTTGAAAACACCTTAGTTTACCTGCAAAATTATTCACTCTGCTCTTGGTTTTCACACTTCCTCTTGACTGTTAGAGCATTGCAAAATAATGTGTAAAGCAGTTTTTGTTCCCTTGGAGAAGTTCAGGAGCTGCTTTTTTTTTCCTTTTAATATTTTTATTGATTTTGCACAAATAAGCATAAAATAACAAAACATTTATTTACATAATAATAATAGAATAGATAACAAACTATAAAGCCTATTTATCACATCCATAATATAAATATTCAAATACATCAAAAAGAAAATTTTATCATGTATAGCGTGACTCTGAACCCCATCCCCGAACAACATTGTATGACCAAAGAAAAAAATGTACTTTATTCCTAAAATACAATGGAAAATATTAACATTTGTAATTGATATTATTCCTAAAGATTGTGAAACTAATTCAGGAATGGTCCCCATTGCATTTGAAACCTTATATTGAGTAACAATTTTTTTTCTAAATTTAAACCGGACATAATGTCCCTCAGCCACTGAGCATGGGTGAGTGGGGCGGCATCCTTCCATCTATGCAGTATTACATGTCTAGCCAAAAGGGAAGCAAAAGACAGAGTATGACATTTAGTTGGAGATGAAAATATATCATCCTCTCCAGTTGTACCATAAAGTGCAACCGAAGAATTGGGCTCCAGATTTACATTAAGAATTAAAGAAACAGTTTGAAACACATCCCTCCAATATTTTCCAAGGCTAGGACAGGTCCAGAACATATGAATTAGAAACCTCTCCTCTTTTGCATTTATCGCAACAAGATTATACATCTGAATAGATAAGAGATCATTTGACTTTAGACTTATGAGCCCTATGTACAACTTTAAATTGTAACAAACAATGACGGGCACATAGATATGTAGTATTAACCATCTTAAAAATTAAATCCCAAACTTTGTCCAATATAGAAAGATTTAAATCCTGTTACCAGCCATTTTTAATTTGAACTATAGGGGCATGTCTCAAACCCACCAACTTATCATAAATAATGGATAACCCTTTGACAGAATGTTGTAAACAAAAAAATTACATCAGCAATGTTTGCATCTGGTGCCCAAGGAAAATATGAGATTGAAAAAATGTCTGATTGGAAAATATCGAAAAAAGTGAGTATTTGGTAAACTGAACTTTTGAGAAAGCTGTTCAAATGATGCAAAGAAGTTATCAATAAAAAGACCCTTGAAATGTTCAATACCAAATCTAGACCATTGATGAAAAATAAAAATACTGCAGAGGGTTAGAAAAGGTGATTGGATAAAATAGGGCTTGAAAGAGAAAAACCATGAAGTCCAAAGTGTTTTCTGAACAGCACCCACAGCGTACCTAACAACCGGATTATCAATTGATTTATTTAAAGGAAAAGGAAGTGAGAATCCAAGAAGTGTTGAAATGGAGGAGCTGCTTTGAAGGTGATGACTAAAAATTAATTTGAGTTTAATGATCAAGATGCAAAAAAAATTGCAAGCTCAAACTTTGTTCCACAAGTTTAGCTGCAGCAGTAAATGTAATATTGCTTTTTCAACCTTACAATATTAACTACATTCTTTTGTTGTCTGTGCCATTAAAACCTGAGCCAAAGGTGTCATTTTAACATTAAAATATTTTCTTTAAAATACAATTGTGTAGCTAACTTTTGCATCTGGATGTGCAAAAAACTTAACAGTGCGTAATTCCATGTTTAGGTGCTACCGGCATTGTAGATCGCTTACAAGAAGGTGTCCCTGACACAATTATGGCACTTCGAAAAGCAAGCATAAAGACATGGGTCCTTACTGGAGACAAACAGGAAACTGCTGTTAACATTGCTTATGCCTGTAAGCTCCTGGATCAAAAGGACAACATTTTCACTCTTAAAGCACAAACTCAGGTAAATGCAAGCTATTGTGCTACATGTTTGAATTTGGTGATTTCTGATATTTATTAATGGGTGCAGAGGGCTGGGTGACTGGAAAATAGCAAGAGAACTTACAAAGCTAGTGGGAATCAGGACAACCCTGCAGTTCCTCCTAGTGTATGAGGAGTGCTGTACAATTTGGGAACTGTCATGAGACTCTGTAATTTTGAAATACTATTTATATGATGTATTCAATAATATTCTATATGAGCCTTTGAAAAATTAAAATAAAATATTAAAAGAAAACAGTGGGCCTTCCAACTTTACTGGATTTTTAGTACCCTGAGGAATTTGTGCAGCAACTAAATTTAAAATGAGCCTCCTAGTTGCTCTGTGGCATTTTGTTAGTGTATTTAAATCAAAATGTGAGTTTTTTGCCATCACCAAAGGGAAAATCGCACACCCCACGAAACCTAAAGCCCAAAAATAACAGTGGTTATGTGCATGGCAGGTTGGAGGTTGCATTTGCTATTTTTTTTTTAATTGTAACCTAACTGACCCTATATGACCAATTCAGTTAAACATTAGAGTACAGAAGCAGGCCCCTTCTACTCTGTGCCGAACCATTTTCTGCCTAGTCCCACTGACCTGCACCAAATTTATATTCCTCTATACCTCTCCCATCCGTCTACCTGTCCAAATTCTTCTTAAATGTTAAAATTGAACCCGCATTCACCATTTCAGCTGGCAGCTCATTCCACACCCCAACCACTCTCTCTGTGAAGACGTTCCCCCTAAACCTTTCTCCTTTCACTCTTAACCCATGTCCTCTGGTTTGTATCTCGCCTACTCTCAGTGGAAAAAGCCTATCTACATTTTCTCTGTCTATCCCCCTCATAATTTTAAAAACCTCTATCAAACCTTCCCTCATTCTTCTACGCTCCAGGAAATAAAGTCCTAACCTGTTTAACCTTGTAATTTAGTTCCTGAAGTCCAGGCAGGACTCTTATCTGAACTCTTTCTATCTTATTGATGTCTTTCCTGTAGTTAGGTGACCAAAACTGCACACATTACTTCAAATTTAGCCTTACCAATGTCATATACAACTTTACCATAACATCCCAACCACTGTATTCAATACTTTCATTTATGAAGGCCAATCTGCCAAAAGGTCTCTTTATAAATCCTATCCACAAGTGATGCCCACTTTCAGGGAACTATGTATCTGTATTCCCAGGTCCCTCTGTTCAACCACACTCCTCAGTACCCTCCCATTCACTGTGTTCATCCTTTCTTGGTTTGTCCTTCCAAAATGTAACATCTCACAGTTGTTTACATTAAATACCATTTGCCGTTTTTCAGCTCAGTTTTCCAGCTGGTCCAGATTCCTCTGCAAGCTTTGAAACCTTTTTTCGCTGTCCTCTTATACTCCTTTTATACAGCCATTAAAAGACAGGAATTAACCACCTTTTAACCACTTTATGTTTCTGTATAAATGTAACACATGTGGTATGGGGGGGATCATTTTCATCCCCTGTATTACCTGCCAAGGTAGGGAGTAACAGAGCTGCATTTTGCATTGACTCCTGAATAAAAGACGCACTGACCCGGCTTTTCTTGGTTTAATGTGAATAACCTGAGCTGGCTTTAAAGAGAGGTCATTCACATCCCAATTAAGTGGGATAGCTGTATAAAAGGAGTATTAGTGTCATCTGCAAACTTGCTGATCCAATTTACCACATTATCATCCAGATCATTGATTATAGATGACAAACAACAATGGTTCCATCACTGATCTCTGAGGCACACCACTAGTCACAGGCCTCTAGTCTGAGAAGCAATCACCCACATTGCACTCTAGCTTCTCCCGTCCAGCCATTATTGAATCCAGTTCACTGCTTCACCGTGAATACCCAGCGTCTGAACTTTCCTGACAAACCTCCCATGTGGGACCTTGTAAAATACCTTACTAAAGTCCATGTAGACAACATCCATAGCCTTTCGTCAACTTTCCTGGCAACCTCCTTGAAAGACTCTATAAGATTGGTTAAACATGACCTACCACACACAAAGTCATGTTGACTATCCCTAATCAGTTTCTGGCTATCCAAATAATTATATATCCAATTGCTTAGAACACCTTCCAATAATTTACCCTCTACTGATGTCTGTCTTTAATTTGCAGGGTTACTTTTGGTGCCATTTTTAATCAACAAAACAAAGTGAGCTACCCTCCGATCTTCCATCATCACGCCCGTGGCTAAGGACATTTTAAGTATTTCTTACAAAGCCCCTGCAATTTCTCCACTAGCCTCCCTTAAGGTCTGAGGTAATATTCTGTCAGGCCTTGGGGATTTATCCACCCTTATTTGCTTTAAGGCAGCAAGCCTCTTTAATCTGTATAGGTTCCTTGACCTCACTGCTTGTTTTCATTACTTCCCATGACTCTGCCAGTTTTCTGTGTGAATACTGATTGAGGAAAAACAATTTTATGATCTCTCTTTTAGCTCTATACAAATCTGATCACTCTGATCTTCAAGGGGACTAATTTTGACCCTTACTATCATTTTGCTCATAATATATCTGTAGGAACCCTTAGGATTTTCCTTCACATTGTCTGCCAAAGCAGTCTTGTGTTTTCTTTTAGCCTTGATTTCTTTCTTGGGGTTTTTCTTGTAATTTTTATACTCCTCAAGTACTTCAGTTGCTCCAAGTTGCCTATACCTGTTGTACACCTCTCTCTTCTTCCAACCAGAACTCTAATATACCTCAGAAACTAAGGTTTCACATGTCTGGTAACCTTGCCTTTAATGCTGACAGGAACATGCAAACTCAATCCATACATTCTAGATCCTTTCTAATTTCCTCAAAATTGGGCTTTTTCCAATTTAGAATCTCAACCTGAGGCCCAGAACCATCCATCTCCATAATTAACGAAATTAATGGCATTATAATCACTAGACCCAAAATGTTCTCCGACACATACGTCTGTCACTTTTCCTATCCCATTCCCTAATAGGAGATCCAGTATTGCATTCTCTCTAGTTAGTATCTCTATATATTGATTTAGAAAATTTTCCTGAACACATTTGACAACTCCAAGCCCTTTTACAGTATGGGAGTCCCACTCAATATGTGGAAAGTTAAAATCTCCTACCATCACAACCTAATATTTCCTGCAGTTCTCTGCTATCTCTCTACAGAATTGCTTCTCCAATTCTTGTTGAATATTGGGCAGACTATAATACAATCCCAGTGTGGTCTTACCTTTACTGCTCCTCAGCTCCACCCATATAGTCTCAGTAGATGAGCCCCCTGGTTTGTCCTACCTGTGCACAACCAGGAGGAGCAATGCCACTCCTCCCCCTTTCATCCCCCCCCACCCCCCCCCCCCCATTCTATCACGTCTGAAGCAAATGAAGCCCCGAACATTGGGTTGCTAGTCCTGCCCTCCTTCAACCAACTTTCACAAATGGTCACGATGTCATAATACCACATGCCACAAGATCATCTGTATTTCTTACGATACTCCTTGCATTGAAATAGAAGCACCTTAAAACATTTCCACCACAAACAACCCATTGACCTTTAACGGTGCAAGGAATTTTCACAATTTTCTCCTTCACTCCTCTATTTGCTCTGACACTCTGGTTCCCATTCCCCTGCAAATATAGTTTAAACCCCCCCTCCCCCCCCCCCCCCCCCGCCCTGGATCAGCGCTGGCAAACCTTCCTGCAAGGATATTAGCCCCCCTGCTGTTCAGATGCAAATAGTCTCGTCAGAACAGGTCCCACCTTCCCTGAAAGAGAGCTCAATGATCCAGAAACCTGAAGCCCTTTCTCCAGCACCATGTCTTTAACCACATGTTGAGCTGCATTATACTCCTATTTCTAACCTCATTAGCATGTGCCATGTGTAGCAATCCTGAGATCACAACCCTGGAGATCCTTCAACCTAGTGCCCAACTGCTTGAACTCTCCTTGCAGGACCTCCTCACCCTTTCTATCCACCTCATTGTTCCCTATAGTGACCACAGCATCTGGCTGCTCACCAGAGGGAGCTGTGAACTCGATCTGAGATATCTCAGACCTTGGTACCAGGGAGGCAACGTACCATCCAGGATACTCGATCTCTTCCACAGAACCTCTTATCTGTCCCCCTAACTATGAAATCTCGTATCACTAAGGATCTGTCCTTGAACCTCCATATTGATGCAATCATGAAGAAGGCTTGCCAGCGACTATACTTTGTGAGATGTTTGAAGGGATTCGATATGTCATCAAAGACTCTTGAAAACTTCTACATGTCTACCATGGAGAGCATTCTGGCTGGTTACATCACTGTCTGGTATGGAGGCGCCAATTCTCCGGACAATAATAACTCCAGAGGGTTGTTAACTTGGCCTGCGACATCACAGGCCCCAGCCCTCCATTGAGGACATCTACAAGAGGCAGTGCCTTAAGAAACCAGCCTTGATACTCAAAGAAAGAGCTAGAAAGCATTGATAGTAATGACCAAATTGTCCAGTCAGCGTAACAGGATTATTTTGAATTCAAGATTATTAGAACTTGCACAGTAATAGAAAGAAATTGAGCAGAATAGGTGTTACAAGTGTGGTAACAAAGTGCTAATATTGGCTTGTGTTCTTTCAGAGTGTCCCATTCAAAGAGTCAAAACCAGTAGATACATTGAACTTTGACTATTCAAAATTAATCCTTCTGAAGTTTAAAAAGTTGTTTACTATGCTCACCTTCTTAAATGACTGCCTTTGAAGAAATCCTATTCTGAGGACAAAGGGCTGTATTAAAACTGGCTAGCTATGTATGATACCATTCATGCTGAAATCTTGGATTATAGTCTCCTCTTCAGGCATAACTGGTAATGCAAGCACTATGCACTTACAGATGAGGTTCTTGTAAAACATTTCAATGAAGCATGTCCTGCAATACATTTGCATCAGATGACAATGTTTCTGCTCACAAGAGAAGCTTCATTACAAGTGCCCATTGATTTTTTAAAAATTACATTTATCATGATGAAGGATTGGTGCTTGAAGAGATCGTTGAGCATAAGAAATAAGATCAGCAGTAGATTGTTTGGCCCTTCAAACCTGGTGTGCCATATTATCAAGAAATAAAGGGAAAGTGCAGTAGTTAAGCAGTCATTGATGTTGCCTCACAGCACGAGGAACATAGGTTTAATCCTGACCAGGTGCTGTCATTCTGGAATCTCCACACTCCCTGTTACTCTCGTATTTCCACTTTTCATTATATTGCAAGTGTAATTGGCCACTGTAAATTGTCCCTGGAAGTTGTAAGTGTGGGGTGGCAGTTAGTGTGACACTTCTACAGCACCAGTGACCCAGTGCAGTTTATAAGGACTTGGTGCATTCTCCCCTTGACCTGCGTGTGTTTTCCCCAGATGCTCCGGTTTCCTCCCAACCTCCAGGTTAGTGACAAAATAAGTGAAAGATAGTTGAATATGAAAAAAATAAGTTACAGGAGAGGAGGGATAAGGAATCCAGCGGGAGGAGTGAGTGAGTTTGTGTGCATGAGATGGTAGACTGAGTAGATGGGGAAAGAAAAGAAAATGGATAATGGGACTGGGATGGGTTTGGAAAGAAGGGGGTTTGCAAGCACCTGTGTAGATCAGAAGGAGAGAGAAAGAAAAGAGGGTCTACAGATCTGGTGAAATTGGTGAGTTCAAAGTTCATGCTATAGACTTTTCTTATTCTAATATATCCTAATTTCAAAGTATCATCTTCCAAAGTGGGAGATGCGATATTTCAAATTTCGATCTCTTTAATCCAATCTCTGTAACTGCTATTTTATGAAGTTATAATTCATTGATGAAACGGATGAACATTTTGCATAGCTTCACATTAAGACTTTAATAATGATGAATAACAAAGTATTTACTGTGTAATAAAGATATGCAGAGATACTAGCTGAAAGAAATACAAAAACTTAAAAGAGGTACACAAAGGTATTTAAAGAGAAGCACAAAAACTCTAAAGAAAAATTTCTCATGTTCATGCTTCCTCATATCTTGTCGAAAACATTGAGCAAGTCGGGGGGCGTGGCAAGATGGCGTAGGGAGCGGACGTGCATTCCCGGTCTCCCCCAGGCAGTTATATAAATACCCGTTTTAAGAATATTTCTTTTCTGTTAAAAGTCTTTGTTTTGTTTATCAATTGTTTTTAGTTTAAAATGGCAACAAAGATTAAGGAAAATAGAGTTCAAATACAGAACAAAACTACACTCTCCGACTTTGGAAGAAACTCGGCCTACTTGCCCAGACAGAATCACGGAGTCAAGGCTGGAATTTTCTTAAGAACGGGGCTCATTAATTGGACTGTCGGATAAGCTGGCCTTGGACACCCCTCTGAAAGATGTTTAAAATGGCAACAAAGATTAAGGAAAATAGAGTTCAAATACAGAACAAAACTACACTCTCCGACTTTGGAAGAAACTCGGCTACTTGCCCAGACAGAACCACGGAGTCAAGGCTGGAATTTTCTTAAGAACGGAGCTCATTAATTGGACTGTCGGATAAGCTGGCCTTGGACACCCCTCTGAAAGATGGTGATGAATATTGATTTGAAATGTTTTATGAAGATAAATTGCAGTAATTGGCATTGGTTGCCCGTGAGTTTTAAAAATCCAGATAACATTAAAGTTTATTAGTGATTTTTTTTGGATGGAATATCGGAAGGATGAATTTATTATCTATAAATACAGAACAAAATTACATTCTTTGACTTTGCAAGAAATTTGACCTATTTGCCCAAACAGAGCCGGAGTTGGTGCTGGAATTTTTTCAAGAACAGAACTTATTAAAGTTGATTTCGGACTCCTTTTTGAAAGATGGCGACGAATGTTGATTTGAAATATTTGAAATATTTTCTGAAGATAAACATATATATGGAACTCTTTGACCTGCAATAAGGTTTATTAGTGATTTTTTTTTGGATGGAATATTGGAAGAGTGAATTTATTATCTGTGAGTATGCATACATTGCAAACAGATTTTAATAGTTTTGAAAAGGTTTTTTTTAAACTAAACAACAAGATCAGTTTAATATTGAGAATATTGGAAAAAACGGAAACTTTATTATTAAATTTGGAAATTCAGTAGAAAGAAACTATGAACAAGATTGATGATTTATAAAATTAAAGTCGAAGGAGCAATGTCCAAGAAGAGTTAAAAATTTTGAATAAGTTTTTCTTGAAAATAAACAATAATTTCAACTTAACATTGAGAAGATTGACAAAGTGGAAAATTTGGTATTAAATTGGGAAACACAGAAGAAAGAACTTATGAATAACATTGATGCTTTAGAAGATCAAGACCGAAGGAATTATGTTCAAGAAAATTTTAAAAGATTTGAAAAAAACTTTTTTTGAAAGTAAGCTACAAATTCAACTTGAGACTGAGAAGAATGGAAGATTCGGTGTTGAACTGGGATGTTCAGAGGTGTTTTAATTCAGTGGATGAAATTCAGGAAGACTTGAAAAAAAAAATTTAAAAAAAAACTTTTATTGATTGTAAACAATGTTTAACTCAGTGTTGGGAGGGTGGAAAGGGTGCAAAATTTAATATCAAGTTTGGATTTTCAAAAAAAAGTGCTTATGAATAAGATTGGTTAAATTGATGGACCGGGGTTTTATGGATATAAGAAATGATGATTTTTCGGTTTATACGTGTATTTTGTCTGCCTGGAGGGGGGGAAGGGAGTGGTACTTCTGCTCCCGAAAGTCATATGCCACTTGTGGTTTATACCACACCCATTTGGGTTTTTGGGAATTAACCACCCTAAGGGGTTAGGGGAGGTTGGGGGGGTGAAAATTTGAAAATTATTTAGTATCTATTATGTAATATTATACTAAGTCAATTTGAAATGAATGTATGGAGATACTATAAATAAATTTCGAAAATATTGAGCAAGTCGTTTGTGGCTGGGCTGGTATTATGAGATGTTATATCATAGTCACTATGGTAACACTACAATCAGTAGTTCTCTTAAAGAGGCGGGCATAAAATTAGCTAAGAATCAAAATACATGATTTTAACCTTTATATTCCAGCCCCTAATTATTATAATAGACATTAATAGCTAATATATAATAATTACTATTACAGATACACAAGTATAAGATTAGAAATCAAAACTTTCTGCTTCCTGTAAAAGACAGATTTTAGTAATAGGTCTATTTAAGCCACCTGAACGTCGGTCTGCCCTCATTGCACATGAACTCCTCAGACTTGACATCGACATAGCCGCTCTCAGTGAAGTCCGCCTGGCAGATGTAGGCAGCCTCCAAGAACGCGGCGCGGGCTACACACTCTACTGGTCTGGCAAGCCTTCGGATGAACGACGCCTATCTGGTGTAGGCTTCATGGTCAAGAGCTTCATTGCCTCCAAACTCGAAAACCTTCCGACAGGCCTCTCGGACCGAATCATGTCCATGCGACTCCCACTTCAAAACAAGCGTCACATCACCCTCATCAGTGTCTATGCTCCAACCCTCCAGGCGGAACCAGCAGAAAAGAACAAGTTCTACACCGACCTGCGCAACCTCATCCAACGTACCCCTACAGCCGACAAGGTTGTCATCCTAGGCGACTTCAACGCTCGTGTCGGCAAAGACTCAGAAACCTGGCCAGGAATCCTGGGCAAGCATGGCGTCGGCAAGTGCAACGACAATGGGCGCTTCCTGTTGGAGCTCTGCGCAGAACAGCGGCTTGTCATTACAAACACCCTTTTTCAGCAGAGGGACAGCCTTAAGACCACCTGGATGCATCCCCGATCCAAACACTGGCACCTCCTGGACTACATCCTGGTGCGAGAAAGTGACAAACAAGATGTGCTCCACACCAGGGTCATGCCTAGCGCGGAATGCCACACTGACCACCGGCTGGTTCGCTGCAAGCTCAACCTTCACTTCAAGCCAAAGCCCAGGAACAATAAAGCCCCCAGAAAGAGGTTCAATGTTGGAAAACTGCAGTCAGACGAAGCGAGAGGAAACTTCCAGGCAAACCTCAAAGCAAAGCTCGACGTTGCAACCCGCCTCACGGACCCGTCCCCTGAAACCCTCTGGGATCAGTTGAAGACTACCATACTGCAATCCACTGAAGAGGTACTGGGCTTCTCCTCCAGGAAAAACAAGGACTGGTTTGACGAAAACAGCCAGGAAATCCAGGAGCTGCTGGCAAAGAAGCGAGCTGCCCACCAGGCTCACCTTACAAAGCCGTCCTGTCCAGAGAAGAAACAAGCCTTCCGTCGCGCATGCAGCCATCTTCAGCGCAAACTCCGGGAGATCCAAAATGAGTGGTGGACTAGCCTCGCCAAACGAACACAGCTCAGCGCGGACATTGGCGACTTCAGGGGTTTCTACGAGGCTCTAAAGGCTGTGTACGGCCCCTCACCCCAAGTCCAAAGCCCGCTGCGCAGCTCAGACGGCAAAGTCCTCCTCAGCGACAAGATCTCCATCCTCAACCGATGGTCAGAACACTTCCAATCTCTTTTCAGTACCAACCGCTCAGTCCAAGATTCCGCCCTGCTCCAGCTCCCTCAACAGCCCCTAAGGCTAGAGCTGGATGAGGTTCCCACCCTGGATGAGACATATAAGGCAATCGAACAACTGAAAAGTGGCAAAGCAGCAGGTATGGATGGAATCCCCCCAGAAGTCTGGAAGGCTGGCGGCAAAACTCTGCATGCCAAACTGCATGAGTTTTTCAAGCTTTGTTGGGACCAAGGTAAACTGCCTCAGGATCTTCGTGATGCCACCATCATCACCCTGTACAAAAACAAAGGCGAGAAATCAGACTGCTCAAACTACAGGGGAATCACGTTGCTCTCCATTGCAGGCAAAATCTTCGCTAGGATTCTACTAAATAGAATAATACCTAGTGTCGCTGAGAATATTCTCCCAGAATCACAGTGCGGCTTTCGCGCAAACAGAGGAACCACTGACATGGTCTTTGCCCTCAGACAGCTCCAAGAAAAGTGCAGAGAACAAAACAAAGGACTTTACATCACCTTTGTTGACCTCACCAAAGCCTTCGACACCGTGAGCAGGAAAGGGCTTTGGCAAATACTAGAGCGCATCGGATGTCCCCCAAAGTTCCTCAACATGATTATCCAACTGCACGAAAACCAACAAGGTCGGGTCAGATACAGCAATGAGCTCTCTGAACCCTTCTCCATTAACAATGGCGTGAAGCAAGGCTGTGTTCTCGCACCAACCCTCTTTTCAATCTTCTTCAGCATGATGATGAACCAAGCCATGAAAGACCCCAACAATGAAGACGCTGTTTACATCCGGTACCGCACGGATGGCAGTCTCTTCAATCTGAGGCGCCTGCAAGCTCACACCAAGACACAAGAGAAACTTGTCCGTGAACTACTCTTTGCAGATGATGCCGCTTTAGTTGCCCATTCAGAGCCAGCTCTTCAGCGCTTGACGTCCTGCTTTGCGGAAACTGCCAAAATGTTTGGCCTGGAAGTCAGCCTGAAGAAAACTGAGGTCCTCCATCAGCCAGCTCCCCACCATGACTACCAGCCCCCCCACATCTCCATCGGGCACACAAAACTCAAAACGGTCAACCAGTTTACCTATCTCGGCTGCACCATTTCATCAGATGCAAGGATCGACAATGAGATAGACAACAGACTCGCCAAGGCAAATAGCGCCTTTGGAAGACTTCACAAAAGAGTCTGGAAAAACAACCAACTGAAAAACCTCACAAAGATAAGCGTATACAGAGCCGTTGTCATACCCACACTCCTGTTCGGCTCCGAATCATGGGTCCTCTACCGGCACCACCTACGGCTCCTAGAACGCTTCCACCAGCGTTGTCTCCGCTCCATCCTCAACATCCATTGGAGCGCTCACACCCCTAACGTCGAGGTACTCGAGATGGCAGAGGTCGACAGCATCGAGTCCACGCTGCTGAAGATCCAGCTGCGCTGGATGGGTCACGTCTCCAGAATGGAGGACCATCGCCTTCCCAAGATCGTATTATATGGCGAGCTCTCCACTGGCCACCGTGACAGAGGTGCACCAAAGAAAAGGTACAAGGACTGCCTAAAGAAATCTCTTGGTGCCTGCCACATTGACCACCGCCAGTGGGCTGATAACGCCTCAAACCGTGCATCTTGGCGCCTCACAGTTTGGCGGGCAGCAGCCTCCTTTGAAGAAGACCGCAGAGCCCACCTCACTGACAAAAGGCAAAGGAGGAAAAACCCAACACCCAACCCCAACCAACCAATTTTCCCTTGCAACCGCTGCAATCGTGTCTGCCTGTCCCGCATCGGACTGGTCAGCCACAAACGAGCCTGCAGCTGACGTGGACTTTTTTACCCCCTCCATAAATCTTCGTCCGCGAAGCCAAGCCAAAGAAGATTGGTTTTAATCCGTACTTGCCGAACAAAACCTTTCTTGTCTGGAACTGTATCCACAATTTTCTCCAGCCACCAAGAATTTCTTGGTGAAGAATCATCCATGATAATTACAATATCTCAACATACAAAATTGTGTTTAGCTTTAGACAATTTTTGTCATTCTTGTAATAATGAAAGATATTCTTTAATCCATCTTTTCCAAAATAAATCTGCAATAAATTGCACTTGTTTCCATCTGCATCTTGCATAAATATATTCTTTTTGAAATTGACCTGTTTTCTCATACATAAGAAATTCCTAATATAATTGGGTGTTTCATGTCTTCTGGCATTATTTTTTCCAATCTTCCTCCTACACTCAATGCATAATTTACAAGAATAGGATTTAACTTGTAACCACAACTTGTTTTTGTAACATTCAGATTCTTCTTCAATTTTGATATTTCATTATCAAATGACTTTTTCAGACGAAAACAAATTATCTCCAGTTCGGCATTCGCCAACTCATCAACTGTTAGGTAACAGATCTTTCGAGTCTTCAGATTCTCTTTCTTGTAACGATTTAAAAGCATAGTTTTTAACCTAAGACTCCATGCTACAGCCTTTTTTTTTCCAAATGAAACCATGAAGCGTGATAACAAATTAATTGAGTGATGGGATCATTTTCATTAGATATTTGAATAGTATTTACATGTTTTGGATTTCAGGATCCTCCATTGAAATTTCTTTTAACTCTTACGGATTTTGAGGCCAATCTTCTTGAGATCACAAAAGAAATTGAGGACCGGACACCTATGTGTTAGCTCTTTTCAGAAAAGATTGAACTTTTGATCCTCATGAAGCCACATCAGCTGGATTATCCACTGTTTTAACATGTATCTCAGTTGATTAGCATGCAAAACCTTTTCGATTTCATTAACTCTGTTAGTCACAAAGGAACAAAACCTTGTGGTTTTGTTATTAATGTATTTAAGCATCGAATCCACGCTGCTGAAGATCAAACTGCGCTGGGTAGGTCACGTCTCCAGAATGGAGGGCCATCGCCTTCCCAAGATCGTGTTATATGGTGAGCTCTCCACTGGCCACCGAGACAGAGGTGTACCAAAGAAGAGGTACAGGTACAAGGGCTGCCTAAAGAAAGCTCTTGGTTCCTGCCACATTGACCACCTCCACTGGGCTGATATCGCCTCAAACCCGTGGATCTTGGCGCCTCACAGTTTGGCGGGCAGCAACCTCCTTTGAAGAAGACCGCAGAGCCCACCTCACTGTCAAAAGACAAAGGAGGAAAAACCAAACACCCAACTCCAACCAACCAATTTTCCCTTGCAACCGCTGCAACTGTGTCTGCCTGTCCCGCATCGGACTTGTCAGCCACAAACGAGCCTGCAGCTAACGTGGACATTCCCCCTCCATAAATCTTAGTCCGCGAAGCCAAGCCAAAGAAAGAAGATTTAAGCACTGATGTTCTATCAGTCCAAAACATAGAATCTGCTAACTCCATCTGTAATTCTTTTCTTAACACAGTGTCCATTTTTCTTACCATAGTAGCGGCAGTCAATTCCATTCGAGGTATGGTGACTGGCTTTAATGGAGCCACTCTGGCTTTTTCCATTATAAATCCACAATGTACTCGCTTTTGGTTATTTCCTAGTACTAAATAACTGACAGTACTATAGCAACCTTCGCTTGCATCAGCAAAATGGTGTAACTGAACAAGTGTGGCAATTCCAAAGTCTATTGGTTTAAAACATCTGTTGATTTCAAAATTTTCTAATATTTTAATACTCTCTATCCAATTGCTCCAATCTTGCGTGATGCAATCTGGTATAGTTTCATTCCATCTAAATTTTCTTCTGCACAATTCTTGCAGAATTTTCTTGGCTATTAATACTACCGGTGTCAATATTCCCAAAGGATCATATATTGAGCTTACGATTGAAAGAATACCTCTTCTTGTTAAAGGCCATTCTTTCAAAACCACATTGAATTTGAAAACTTCAGATTGAACACACGATTACACCCCTAGAATTCTTTCAACAGGTAGAATGTTACAATACAAATCAAGATGTTTTACCTCCTTTACTCTTTCTGCCTCAGGAATAACAGCCAACGCATCTCGACTGTTGCTAATCCATTTCGTAAGGAAGAAACCTCCTTTATTACAGATCTCTTTTTACTCATGATAAAGATCTATTGCTGCTTTTTCTGAATCCACTGAAGTAAGACAATCATCAACATAGAAACTATTTCTGATGATGCTTATAGCTTGAGAACTAAATTGCTCTACATTATCTTCAGCACATTTTCTGAGAACAAAATTTGCACAAATCGATGATGAAGTTGCTCCAAATAAATGAACTATCATTCTGTATTCAATCATCCCTTTACTGTAATCACCATTAAACCACCATAACAATCGTAGAAAATCACGATCTTCTGATGGTACTTTCACTTGATGAAACATCGCTTCAATATCTGCAGCATTTACAATACGCTCTTTACAAAATCTTATCAGAACACCTATTAAAGTACTGGTTAAGTCTGGACCTTGTAGAAGTTGAGAATTCAATGAAACTGCTTGAAATGATGCTCCACAATCAAATACTATGCCAAGTTTCTTCTTTTGTGGATGTATAACTCCATGATGAGGTAAATACCATTTTTTAACCATATTTACATTCCAAGTTATCTGTGATACCTTTTCTATGTGAACCTTGGTTATCATGTCCAACATGACATTTGTATATTCCAAATGAAAGGAAGAATTTCTCTTGAATTTTCTCTTTAAATTCAACATATGCTGTTCAGCAATTATTTTATTATCTGGCATACAAATTTCCATATTCTTCAAAGGTAATGCTATACAGTAATGACTATCAACATTTTTAACAGAATTTGAAACTAAATCTAGAAACTTCTTTGAAGGTTCTGGACGATCTGTGCAACATTTAGAAAAATCAATGTTAAACTATTCCACAGATCATTATGTTTCACAACTGAAATTCAACATCTCTTGATCATTATTCACTTTTCCTCTTAATGGTCCATTAATTGTCCATCCAACCAACGTTCTCACAGCATAATGTCTGTCATTTTGACTCCTAGAGGTTCGAGAGCTTTTGGTACATCTAATCCAATTAGCATCTCAATCCTGGCATCAATCTTAGGTAAGCAAACATCTTTTAGATGAGCCCACTATTTGATATCATCCTGATAGATGACTATGTCTGTGAATAAGGAGAATATTTCCTGAGTATATACACTTGGAAGATCGCAAAATTCATTGCTATTTAATCCAACAATCTCAGTGTTCTTTTAATCATTCATTGTCTTCAATAAGATCTGTGATATTTTCCCATGAAGATTAATTCATTAATTCAACAGTACAAAATAATGCGCTACTTCCTGGATCAAGAAATGTGTAGGTTTTAACTATTGAGAGGGCTTTGTCATTGGCCTCAGTAAGACTGTTTGTCTGAACCGTCTCTAATCATGTCTCCAGATTTTCTTGCTTAACTGAGAAGAGGAATCCTATCTATGTTCTGAGAAGGTAAGAGCAGAACACCAAGAGACTGAGGAATATGCTTGTGTGCCCCAGCCCCCAGTTACCTAGTTTCTTTCTGCTACCTCTCACTGGGTCCATTCTCCCCTCTCCCCACTGTTCCCATCTGCCTACCATCCCTCCTTTCGTCCCACTCTTCAGCTTCCTTTCTTTCCAAATGTTATTATCTGCAGCCCTCTGTCTTCACTTATCACCTCTCATCCTGTTACTGTCTCCACTCTTCCCTCCCCCACTGACACTATCTGCTAATCAACTGCTTCTCATCTGGAGCCACCTACCATTTGCCAGTTAATATCCCACTCCTTTCTCTTGATGCCAGCTATCTAACCCACTACTCCTTCAGTCCAGTTGAAGGTTGTCAACCCAAAAGATTTTTCATTTTTATCCACAGATGGCTGCCTGACCTGCTGAGTTCCTCCACCAGTTTAAATTTTTTTGTTCCTAAAAATGTTTCCAGCATTATCCAGAAAGTATTGTTGAAGAGTTCCACTGTAGACTATTGTAAATAGAATTTGAATATGTCTCAGCACATTCCATTTTTACAAAAGATCTTTGATTGAAAACATTAGAGCATCCCAGCAATGGCAAGGATTGCAGGCCATTGGATCTCACTCTGGCTGTGGAGGAGGCCCAGAAGACTGAAATATGTGTGGGAATAGAAAAAGGGGTTGAAATGGCATGCAATGGGGAGCTCAGGATTGCCATTGAGGACAGAGCGGAATTGCTCTGCAAAATACCCGTCAGTGTTTGGTTTCACTGATGTAAAGGAAGCAACATCAGGAGCACCATATGCAGTAGATGAGGTTAGAGCAGGTCCACATGAATCTTTGCCTCATATGGAAGAGATGTTTGATGTTATGTCTCTGTGTTACTTGGGAGGCTTCTTAAATAACTTTATAGATGCAGGATTTAAATACCAAAAGAGACTTTACTTACAGATGCCTTCCACCATCTCAGGAAACTATTCACACAATCATATACATATACATACTCCCCACAGTAGTGCACTACAGTTACTACAGTGAGCAGGGTGATTTCTTACATGGATAAAAAAGAGTTCACATTATCCTGAAAATATAACATCCCTCCTTCTCAAGATAAAGAAAAATTTAGTGTTCTTTATCCCTTTCTTTCCAGTTCAACTTAAGTAATATGTCATTTAAAGAATTCCAATCAATTTTGATTGAAGGTTTAATTTTTTGTCTTATGAAGAATCTTTCTGCTTTTTTATGGTACTTTTAAAATTTTGCTTCCGCTTTGCATTACATTATAATCAACAGCGCCTGCTTCTATAAGTTATGTAAAGTGAACCAAAGACCATAATTATACATGGAAAGTAAAGTTTAATGCTTTGTTTGTGCTACAGTTAACACTTTCATTTGTTTTTCTTCTTGCTTTGTTTTCTCCTTGCCATTGATATCAGTGGCTCTACAAAATGAAGTCACATGATTGCTTGTTTTGAGCCCTTCCTGAATGGGCTGTAAGTGCTAATGAGAATCATCCTGTTTTGGGAAAAATTCTGCAGAAGATGTAAAATGTTCTATCTTTTGGTATTTGATAGTTTGACACTGATGTACTTTTCTTAACCTCTGATTCTCACTGCCGTTGAGCAGAGAAATGTCTGTAAGTAAAATGCTCAACATGTAAGAGGTGGCCTGTGCAAGATTCTATTTACCCAGAACATATGAGTGTCTTGGATCTTGTATTACTACCAAAGCTGAGCTGTTGGATAGTAGTAAGGAGTATTTCAAATGGAATGTTAGCAACCTCTGGAAATGTCTTAGAATGCTGCCTTCAAGCTATACTAATGTGAACCATATCATAGAATATTTGTGCTTACAAAAATCACTTTTGCCACAAATCACTCCCCTATCATTTTTTTTTCAGTTAGACCTTGTTATTCTATTTCTTCTTCCCTGTGTATCTCTTTTCATTTATTATTAGTCCTTTCCTCTTCCTTTAGATCTGTTCTTTATGTAAAAGCTGTTCATCTCCAATGTCATTGTATTACTTTGACTGTAAAAGTAAAAGGTCGTGGATGCAATATGTGGTGGCCTCCAATCCATAACTGGCTCAGTTGGAAAAACTAAGGTTTTGTGAGTTTTGGTGACTAAAAGGCTATATGCAGTAGAGTTCCAAGGACAAGTGACCCCGGTATTGCTGGGAGATTGCTTTCCAAGAAGATGGTCCATTTTGTTATTTTTCCATAACACAAAGCCATACCATTTGCCCTTGTGTCATGTAATGTGTATCAAAAAATTTTGTTTATTTCTGTGCAATTTTAACAAATTTAACAATTTATTTTATTTCAAAAGAACAAATTTTGAGTAATGATTTGTAAGCTTCCAAAATGATCATAACGCAGGGGGTCACTTTAATTCACAGATACTCAAGGGTAGCATTGGTAGGTAAGATGGTTAAGAAGGCCGTAGTAATAACAACAGGAAGGTCGATAACTGGATCTGAAACACTAATTAGATCACAAGTACAGTATTATGTATAGTTTTGGGCACAATAGTACAGGAAGGATAGAGAGGATTCTTTCCTATAGTCATTATAAAGCAAATACACAGGGAAATTCTGAAGATGGATATTGCTAGCTATAATGAGAGATTAATTTAGCATGGATTATTTTGTATGGATCAAAGGAGGCCAAGCAAAGAGGCTTTGAGAGAGTGAGTAGGAAATAGTAACAGGACTCTTGGAGAGGAAAACCAGAAGTGTACAATTCAGTGATCATTGGGGGATCAGAAGTGAACAGGGTGAGCAAATTTAAATTCCTGGTAGTCACTATCTCGGAGGAGTTTTCCTAGACCTAACACATGAATGTTATCGTAAAGAAAGCACATCAGCTCCTCTACTATCTTGTGAGTTTGCAGAGGTTTGGTATGACATCAAAAACCTTGGCCAACTTCTACAGATGTGGCATGGAAAGTGTGCTGTCAGGCTGCATCACAACCTAGTATGGTGGCACTCCAATATGGAGTCGAAATCCCTGCAAAAGGTGGTAGACACAGCCCAGTACATCACAGGCAAAATCTCCTCACTGTTGAGAAAATGGAGAGCTGAAGAAATCATCAAGAATCCACACCCCCCCCCCCAGAACCTGCTCTGTTCTCGCTGCTACCATCAAGAAAGAGGCATAGGTACCGCAAGGCTCAGACCACCAGGTTCCAGAACTATCAGGCTCTTCAACAACAAACTCAATCAGAGATTCATTCAAGGACTCTTACTCTGCACGCTTTATTACTGAATATTTATTTTCTGTATTGCACAGTCAGCTTGTTTGCACTTATTTCTTTGTTTACCTTTCTCTCTTTTGTATATGTATCTTTTCTTGAGTATAGATGCTTGCACTACCAATAAGTAGATATTCTGTCTGGCCCACTAAAAAAAAATCTCAGAAATATACGTAATGTCATATATTTCTTCTTCTTCTTTGGCTTGGCTTCGCGGACGAAGATTTATGGAGGGGTAATATGAACTCGGACAATCAGCGATCGGTTACTCAGAGCCATAGAGTTAGGGAAGATGTTTCTCTTCCAAAATGTAGCAAGGGTCTGAAACTCACTGATTGAAAGTATGGTGGAGGCACAAATTCTTTTAATATTTTAAAGACCGTCTTAACCAATATAGCTGGGAAGTGTGGGAGGTCTGAAGAGCTTTTTCTTTTGACTGTTACTGATCTCATAGGTTAAATGCCTCCTATGCCATTAATCAATATTCCATTGATGAACATTGTCTAATTCAGATGGTGTTCACATATGAAGCATTGGGTGTGAGTATGAGAATTTGCTATAATATACATGTGTTATTTGTTTATTCCACAGATGCTCCTTGACACTCTGTATGTTACTATAATTTCTCACCTTCTGCTTTTCCATCCACTAAGATTTTGTGTTGATATTCAGTTTTATTTTTCCAGAGCATCTATATACAGTTCAGTAAAAAAAATGAACAAGCAATCAGTGTAAAATATTGCAGAGTAACCAAATGTTTATATTTGGGGAAAATAGAATTCATAGGGCACATGATCATTAGATTTAGAACTGAATACAAGATCTCTCAGTTATAATCCCACTTATACTCATTGATCTTCTTTGATGTTAAATCAATATAGTGGAAAATATTGAACAAGAATTTATATAGTGTATTAGCACAATGCTGTTACAGCGTCAGCCATCAGGGTTCAAATCCCCCTGCTGTCTATAAGGAATTTCTACATTCTCTCCTTGTCTGTATGTGCTTCCTCCAGGTGCTCTGGTTTCCTCCCAGGTTCCAAAGATGTGTGAGGTGGTAGGTTATTTGATCACATGAAATTGTACAAGGCATTGGTGAGGCCAAATTTGGAGTACTGTGTACAGTTCTGGTCACCAAATTACAGGAAAGATATTAACAAAATAGAGAGAGTGCAGAGAAGGTTCACCAGAATGTTGACAGGATTTCAAGGTTTGACTTACAGGGAAAGGTTGTGCAGACTGGGGCTTTTTTCTCTGGAGCGTAGAAGATTGAGAGGGGACTTGATAGAGGTGTTTAAGATTTTAAAAGGGACAGAGATAGGGTTTTTCAATTAAGAGTGGGGGAGATTCAAACTAGAGGGCATGGTTTAAGATTGAAGGGGGAAAATTATAAGGGGAACATGAGGGGAAATTTCTTTACGCAGAGGGTGGTGGGGATGTGGAATGAGCTTCCGGCAGACGTGGTCGAGGCGGGATCATTTAAGGAAAGACTGGATCGTTACATGGAGAGGAGAAGACTGGAGGGGTATGGACCGGGTGCTGGTCAGTGGGACTAGGAGGGTGGGGATTTGCTACGGCATGGACTCGTAGGGCCGAACTGGCCTGTTCTGTGCTGTAAGTGGTTATATGGGTGTATTTGGGCAGCACAAGGCTCATTGACCGGAAGGGTCTGTTACTGTGCTGTATCTTAAAATTAAATGGGAGTCATCACATCCCAATTTTCAACAAGTTGCTAAAAACTAGAAAACTACAGTATTTAGAATGCTGACCATCACTCAGTAGTTTGGGATACCACTGTAAGATGGATTTCAGTGCAGAAATCTCTAATTTTCCATGTGCCCTTTAGCAAAGATTGATTACCTAGTTGCCAATATTAACTCAATATCTGGCTGAAGTAATTTCCATAGTATGCTTGAGAATTTGGCTTCCACCTGAATCCTTCAGGTAGATTCCCTCAGGAGTATCAACCTTTGCAATCAGCTGACAAATCAGAAGATTTCACAGAATCTTATGCTACTTTTGTCAAAGTTCATCCTCCTGCATCTGCCAATCCTGTCAGTGTGCCTTAATTTAACATAGCATTCCTCCCTCATGTCCTGCTGAGACCCTTTGTTGAAAAATCTCTTGAACTCTGCCCATCTGTTCCTCTCATTACAGGAAGCATGTGAAGACTCGATTAATAATATAATGGCAGAAATCACAGAGCAAACCACTGGTGAAAAAAACGCAGATGATGCTGGCTTTCTTCTGTCCTCTTCACCTGTTGGGACTGAGCTTCATATCGCCCTGGTAATTGATGGAAAGACTTTAGAATTTGCATTGCATGACAGTCTGCAAGATTCTTTTCTGGAACTTTCTAAAAGATGCCGTGCTGTTATATGCTGCAGATCGACACCATTGCAGAAGAGCAAGGTAGTCCATCTGGTGCGTGAAAAGCTGAAGGTCATGACACTAGCAATAGGTAAACCATTGTCTTTGGATCCTTTGAGCTATTGCATTGAGTACCAGACATTTCTTTGAGTAACCACTCCAAAGAATATTTAAAAGATAGCAATGTTTAAAGAATATTTCAAAATCTGGGTTCTCTATAGCATGGGTATATCCAAACTGGATAAATTATTGAACTTATCATGGGATAAGGATGTTATATATTTTTCCTTATTCTCCCTCCCTTTTATGTCGTAAAATATAAAACCAATTCTATATGCATATAATTATGTATACTGTACAGCTCAAAAACAGGCTATTCAACCTGATTGATGTATGTGATTATTGAAGCATCACATGAACCTTACCCCAGTATTACTCATCTAATCCAATGAATGTTCTGCTCCTCTCTCCCCTGTGTGTATCTAGCTGCCCAATAAATGCAGCTTCACCGGTCATCTCAGTCACTGAACACTGCTGCATCATTGCTTCAAGTGCCTGTGGACTTATTTCCTAGCTGGAAACACATGCATTCTAAAAGCAGTGGGTAATGACCTACCTACTACCTGTAGTCCTCTCCAGATGCAGCTTACCAACCTGATGTTAATGATAGCTAGCCCTCCACATGAACCAAGATTGTTGGTCAAGCCCTGAAGTGTACCCAATGAGAAAGCCACCCTTGTATGCTTGCAATGCTAATTTTGTTCAAAATAAATTTAGAATTCTTCTTGCCCCCTGATGATTGAATTTTGTCCATAATGCTCTTTGTTTCGTTTTGTATTGAAATTAATATTATTTTAAAAAAGGTTCCATTTTGATTGTAATGTCATTGTGAACAAATCGAAAACACATTATGGAGGTAGCTATGGCTAAATGTTATGAATGCTAACGATCTTTATTATTCTTGAGCATTTTGTGATTTTCTGAGTATATTTGTACATTAAAAAAAAGCCTAGAATGGTGTTGTCCTGTTTTGTTAAAAGGGAGAGAAATGCCAATAATATTGGTTTAGCTTAGAGCACATCCTTGACAAAATTGTTGGAATAATTTAATCACATGTCTGTATGTATGTGTTCACATTTTTCTCAAAGTGATGCTTTTATTACAGTTTTATTTGATTTCCATATTGCTTATTGAATTATTTTGTATCTTTAAAAAAATATGCACTCTTAAATTATTATCCTGTAACTCACAAGAATACTTTTCAATGATGGAAGGGAATGCATAGGCAATTGTCTGCCAGAATTGTTGCATTCATCCTGACAGGGAGTTGTACAAGAGCAAATAAACACATCTTTTTAAGCTTTTAATTTGATATTTTTTCACGAACTCACAATCAGCCTCGTAACAACAGAACAAACCTCCAAAATATCCTATGAAATATGCATTGCCCACTTTGGAGAAAATAGGCTTTCTGCTAAAAAGACTGCATTTTCTTAAGATCCTTCTATTTTATATTTTCATTTGTCCTTCTACGTGGAGATCCTAAAACTGCCTGTATACCATAGTACTGTCACTGACTGTAGAGGTAACGGAACCGGGTGATATCAGACTATCTACCATCGAGTAAATCAATTCACCTGCAAGTTACAGATCATCATAATGAGCAGAAATAATTAGTTTTACAACCTGTTGCTGAGCGCAAGGGCTTGAAATCACTTTGTATCCCACCTCTCAGCTCTGTGTTACGCATGGTTGGCACAGCTAGTGCAGCCCCATTTGTTTGAATGGATTGGCTGTTCTTCATTTAACAGGTAATTGCTCTCTTTTAAAACACATTTGCATTTTAATTAGTTCAAGGAGTTTCATGTGTAGAAACTCCACGGGTCTTGTATTATGTTTTTTGGAAGTTTTAAGTTTATTTTGTATAAATAGTTCCTACTCTTCTACATTTTAACTGAGAAACAATCCTAGAAATTTTCCATTCTTGTACTCCTCTGGGCAGACTTGTGTTGGAATCTGATCTCAACAATTTTGATAATCCTCTAGTGCCTTACCTAGGCTCACTTTTCTTTTCAGCAGTACAATCTTCAACGCCCTTCTCCACCCCCACCCAATCAGACTGAGGATTGCATGTCTCGCCAAATAGCTTCATTGTACCTGCTGCATCGTACTTCACTGCTCTGCAATTCAACTTCAATGCTCCAGGCATTTCTTTTTATAGCCATGTAAATTGTATGTTTGTTTATGACCAGGTACTAATAAATACTCCCTCTTTCTTTATTCCCTCCTTAAACAAATGCATCTATTCTACAGAGCATTTCTGTTGAAACTTGCAGAACTTTCTTTTCATCCTTTGCTTTAATTAGGTTCTGTTTTGTTTTTTGATTTAGGTGATGGTGCGAATGATGTTAGTATGATTCAGATGGCTGATGTTGGAATAGGAATCTCAGGTCAGGAAGGAATGCAGGTAAACTCACCTCAATACATGTTTATATTGGGTTTATATAGTTTGTGTGTGTGTGTGTGTGTGTGTGTGTGTGTGTGTGTGTATGTATAAATAAATATACACACACACTTCATATTACTTAGACTTCACTCACACGTGCAGCTAAGTATAATGTGGGATTTTGCAATAGGGATTGATAGAAAGAGAAACAGTCAGTGTTCTGGATGTGATAAAGGGCCTTGGACTGTTTTTCATTCTATTTGGATGCTGCCTGGCCTGCTGACTTTTTTTTTTACCCCAGCATTTTCTGTTTTGGTTTCAGCATCGACATTGTTTTTGACATCCATGTACTGTAGCAATTGTTTTTTTCAGATCTGACTTTTTCTTCCAGTTAAATGATTTTCTAAGCTTAAATTTGAGAAAGCTGCAGAAAAACACAGGTTGTCAAAAATCGAGGAATTGCAACAATTTTCGAAATTCCATGCATAATTCCAAAAGTTGGTTTGGTGGAATCTTGGTAAATGCTTTACAAATAACTAAAGAAACCACAGATCAATGAAATGAGGGAACCTCCTGATCCATCTAAATGTGAACTTCTATATAGGTTTTAAGTGTGTCTTCTCCACAAAAGCTCAGCATGCGAGTATAATGGTTCATATTCAAACAAATATTCTGTTACCAGCAGTTGATGTCTTTGATCAATATTTTATTTATTGACTGAATAAAATACTATTTTTGTACTTTATTGTTTTGCAGGCAGTAATGTCCAGTGACTTTGCAATTTCTCGATTTAAGCATTTAAAAAAATTGCTGCTAGTTCATGGTCACTGGTGTTATATCCGACTTGCAAATATGATCCTTTACTTCTTCTATAAGAATGTGGTAAGTGTCATGGTGGGGACTGTTGCCAAAAAAACAACTTGTTTAATATTTTGAATCCTACAATGTTGAAAAAGGCCACTGACCAAACTGCACCCCACGCACACTAGTCCCACCTGTATATGTTTGTCCCATTTCCCTCTAAACTTAGCCTATCCATGTAGATTTCATAAACATTGGTACCTGCTTCATCCACCTCCTCATTCCAATAGTATCTACCTCCTCATTACAATGGTACCTGCCTCATCTACCTCCTCTGACAGCTTGTCCATACACCTATAACCCTCTTTTTAAAAAAAAAACCATCAGGTTCTATTAAATCTCTCCCCCCTCACCTTTAACCTGTGTCCTCTGGTTCTTGATTCCCTTACTCTGAACAAAAGACTGTGTTCATCCTATCTATTCCCCTCATCCTCCTGCACGCCAAGGAATTAAGCCTTAGCCTGCTCAACCTCTCCCTATAGCTCAAACCTACAAGTTCTAGCAACATCTTTGTAAATTTTCTCTATTCCCTCCCCTGCTTGACAACATCTTTTTTTGCAGCACGGTGACCAAAACTGAACACACTGCTCCAAATGGGTCTTCATCAATGTCTTATACAACTGCAGTATGACCTCCTAGCTTCTCTATTCGATACTCTGATGAAGGCCAATGTGCAAAAGCCTTTTTGACCACCCTATTTATCTTTGACAGCACTTTCAAAGTATTATGTATGCATACTCGTATATTTGTCTGATCGACAACATTTTCCAGAACACACCACATATTTCTCTGTATTAACTTCCGTCAACCATTTCTCTGCCTACCTTCCCAACCTGATTAAATAAAACAAAAAAAAACAGAAAGTAAGGCCTTGTTGGTCAAAGGGAAGATTATTGGTTGGGGATGATTTGGGTGGAGATAGTAGAAGGCTAGAAGGCCTTTGTTGGACCAGAGTCTAGGATTGTGCTTTGAATACTCCCTTGTTATGGGAATTTCACTCTAGTGATACTAATCACCCCCAGTTTTCCAAAAGGTGCATGGATTGGAGTTTTTATGTCCTGCATCAAGTCACACAAGAGTTCTAACTTTGAGAAATATCCAGTCAATTTTGTGGAGAGGCATTCAATAACAAGAAAATTGTTATTATTGCACTTCGCTCTGTTGTAAATGCAAATTTGTAAAAAAAAATAGTTATTGTGGCCATTTGGGTCCATTTATTGTTTAGTACTGAGGTTTTTTTTCCCTTGTGAAATATTTTTGAAGTTATTTCATTATCTAAGCTTGCAAGTGTTAATTTAATATTTAACCATTTTTAATCTAATTAAATTCCCTCAATTCACACTTTGTCAGGATGATTATTGCACGTTATACAACTTTCATTGCTTCTCGCTGGATTGAATATGATGGTGCTTTTTTGTTTGCCTCTAAAACATCTTGGTTAAGCCCCATCAGTGCTACAATGAAAACTCAATAGTTCCCCCAAACTAATTTTAACATTGCTAGTTTAAAGCCATAAAACAGAAACATCATTGATACCATCAAACACCCATGTAGCTAAATCCATCTTGCCTCTCAAAATACTGCTAACTCAACCCTTCCCATGACCACTGATTACTCTGTGAGGAACAAGTTTGCAGTAGCCATTTAGTCTTCCTCATCAGCACGTCTTTGGCAATTGGGAGGAAAGTTCACTAGGTCATCCGGCAGCTCACCCACCCCCCCCCCCCCCCCCCCACCACCGCATCACTGTGTAGCTTATGTAATCTATTAAGAATATCCCTCAAATGGGTTATTTTCAATGGCAGGCTTGCTGCTTTATTATTGTTATAAGAAAAAAAATGTCAAATACTCCTGCAGTAGCATATTCTACTTCACATTACTCACCTTATCAATTTTTGATTGATTGATATGCATTATATTTCAATTATTTTTAACTTACAGATTCTTTTTTTTTGGATCCATGTACATTGAGGTGATTTTAATCAGGAGTTTGAGAAAAATAGTGCAGTTGAAGGTAGAAATCCACAAACTTGTATTCATGACCAGAGCTGTGGTTTCTTGGGGAAACAGTAAATCCCAGTCTTTTGACACCACTTAATTTGCTTTTACACTTCTTCCAGGCCTATGTTAATCTGCTGTTCTGGTACCAATTCTTCTGTGGATTCTCTGGTGCATCTATGATTGATTATTGGATCCTCATCTTCTTCAACCTCCTGTTCACATCTGTTCCACCGATTGTCTATGGCATCCTGGATAAAGATGTTTCTGCAGAAACCCTGCTCCAACTCCCAGAACTTTACACAAGTGGCCAATGCTCTGAGGTACTGATATCAATAATTAAACTGATTGAGAGCTTTGACATTCATGTGTTGAATCTTGACAGTTTACTCCATTCATGATTTAAGTGAACTTAAAGCTTACAATCATTTAGATGATATGTTACAGTATAGAAAAACTGGGGGATTTTTAGAGACCTACTGTTAAAAAAGAAGTGATTGCCAAACACATTCAAACAATTAACTTGACAATTCCCTCATTATGGGATCCAAGAGACAATGCTGAAGGAGACTCAGCTCTTGATCTTGTCTCACGTCCTAGATTATTGCCCTTTGCAAGAAATGGGGACGTGGAAGGCTGAGCAATCTGATCAGGAATCCATTCAAGTGAGAGGGGAGAGAAGAGAAATGTAGTGGTAATCGAGGATAGAATAGTTAGGGGAATAGACAAAGTTCACTGTCACAAGGATAGAGCGTTCCGAAGGCTATGTTGCCTGCCTGGTGCCTGGATCCCTCAGATCTGCAGAGGGATTTGCAGTGGGAGGGGATAGATCCAGCTGTCATGGTCCACTTGGGTACCAACAACGTAGAAAGAATGAAGAAAGAGATTCTGTTAAGGGAATTTGAGGAGCTACGGACCAAATTAAAGTCCAGAACCAAAAAGGTTGTAATCGCTGGATTACCACCTAAGCCTTGTACAAATTGGCACAGGGTTTAGAAGATTAGAGAATTAAATGTGTGCCTCAGGATTGTGGGAGAAGTGGGTTCCAATTCATGGGAAATTGCCCCATTATTAGGGAAGGAAGGAACTGTTCAAAAAGGACGGACTCCCATCTGAACCGTGATGAAACCTGGATCCTGGCGAATCACATACTAGGAATGTGGACATGGCTTTAAACTAAAAAGAAGTTTGGTGGGTTCAACAGATTGGAGAGAGATGGATAAAGTAAAAAAGAAGAGTGTGGATAAAGCAAAAGTTAAAAAAAGAGAAAAGAGTAGAGGGGATAAAAGTCAAGTGGAAAAGAGGCAAAGATTACCAGATTTTAAAAGCACAATGAGTATAAGGAAACTTTATCTTAATGCCTGTAGTATTTGAAACAAGGTCAGTGAACCTGTGGCACAAATCAGTACAAAGGGGTATGATTTAATGGCCATTACAGAAACATGCTTGCAGGGTGGAGAGGATTGGGAATTAAATATCCAAGGATATCAGGTCATAAGGAAGGACAGGCAGGAAGATAAGGGAGGTGGGGTAGTGCTCTTAATTAAGAATGAGGTCAGGGCAGTGAGAGATGATGTGAGATATATTGAACAAAATGTTGAGTCCATTTGGATAGAGATTAGAAAAATTAAAGGAAAAATAGGCCACCCAATAAGAACATTACAGTTGCACAGGCAATAAGCCAAGAAATATCAGAGGCCTGTAAGGATGGAACAGCAGTTATCGTGGGGGACTTCAACATGCACATAGACTGGGTAAATCAGGTTTGTCGAGGTAACCTTGAGGAGGACTTCTTGGAATGAATACATGATGGCTTTCTTGAATAGCATGTTACTGAGCCTACAAGGCAACATGCTGCTTGGATCTGATCCTGTGCACTAAGACAGGTAAAATTAGGAAGAGTGATCACAGTGTGAGTTTATCATATTAATGGAGGATAAAATACAATCATGTGTCGCTTAACATCCACAATACTTTCTGTGAAATAGGATGTTATGTGATTTGGACATTGTGCGAACACCATATGGGTGTCAGGATAATTAAACCATTCTGTGACAGAAACATTTGGTGCTGTGGTATTTCTGCATTAGAATAATTGTTACAGCACATTTTCACCTGCAAGGCCACAGCTTGGAACCTCATTAATTTTGTACTGGAACATGGTGCCTGGAGAGATGGACTCGGGCTCATTTTCTGTAACACTTCTGCTGGATGCCTGGAGTTTTTCAGTCTTGTGGCAACAGTTCTCAGTGTAGGTTCCAAGAAGGATTTTTGCAGTAATGACAAGCAGTGGCTGTGATTGAGAGGATCACTGAGCGAATTGAGCAAGTTCAGTTATGAGAGATACTTCCACTACATCTTGTTTTCCAATCGAGATTTCTGAACAGATGTATATGCAGTCAGTCGTTGCCCGAACTGACATTTTGCGGCGTATGACTGTACTTCAGAATAAAACACGTGAGATATGCCTAAACAAGGAAAACTAAAAGGGGATTAGGGAGGAAATGGCTAGAGTAGACTGGAAATGAAGGTTATATGGAGGGATGATTGAGGAATAATGGAGGACGTTCATAGAGATTTTTCACATTGCTTAACAAAAGTATATTTCAGTTAAAACCAAAGACACTAAGGGTTGAGGCAGCCAGCCTTGGATAACTAAGTAGATAAAGGAAGGCATAAAACCTCATACATTAAAAGTCACCAAGAGCAGTGGGAAACTAGAAGATTGGAAAAACGTTAAGAAGCAACAAAGAACCTCGAAGCAAGCAATGTAGAGAAGGAAGGTAGACTGAGAAAAGATTCGCAAAAAATATAAAAATGGACAGTAAGTGTTTTTATAATTCTCTAAAAGGGTGGCAAAAGTGAAGATTGGTCCCTTGGAAAATGAGAAGAGGGATTGATATTGGGTAATAAGGAAATGGCTGAGGCTTTGAACTATTTTATATAAATATTCATAATGGAGGACATATCGAACATGCCAAAGACAAATGTTATGGATGTGAGGATCTGGATGTAATGGCTATTACTAAAGAAGCTGTACTCCGAAAACTTGGGGTCTAAAAATAGATAAATTTTCTGGTCCCGATGGAAATGACAGAAGTTATAGTCAAGGCTTTGGTGTAATTTATCAAATTCTCTGGACTCTGGGCAAGTTCCAGTGGATTGGAAGATGGTGAATGTCATGGCTCTATTCAGAAAATAACGTAGGCAAAAGGCAGGAAACTATAGGCCAGTTTATTAAATGTTTGTACTTGGGAAAATGTATGAAGTTATAATTAAAGAAGAAATAGCAAGGCATCTGAAGCGAAATGGACCCATCAGGGCAGACACAGCACAGATTCAGCAAAAGCTGTTCCTGTTTGACAAATTTACTGTTCTTTGAGGATATAATGAGTGCGGTAGATAGAGGGGAACAGGGAAGGAGTTTGATAAGGTGCCACATAAAAGACGTGCAGAAGATAAGGATGCATGACATTGGGGATGATAAATTTGGGGGTGATGTATTAGCATGGATAACCAATAGAAAGCAGAGTTGGGGTACAGGGTATTTTTTTCTGGTTGGCAATCGTGGTTGAGTGGGGTGCTGCTGGGGTCGGTGTTGGGCCATCGACAGTTCACAGTATACATGTGATCTGGAAGAGGGGACAGAGTGTAATGTTTGCTGATGACACTAAATGGAGTGGAAAAGCAAATTGTGTAGAGGATACAGAGAGCCTGCAGTGAGAAATAGACAAGTAAGTGAGCGGGCAAGGGTCTGGCAGATGGAGTACAATGTTGGCATATGTGAGGTTTTCCACCTTGGAAGGAAAAATGGAAGATCAGAATATTATATAAATGGCAAGCGATTGCAGCATGCTGCCATATAGAAGGACTTGGGAGTGCTTGTGCATGAATTGCAAAAGGTTGGCTTGCAGATGCAGTGGCTTTTGGGAAGGCAAATGGAATGTTGACCATTGCTAGAAGGATTTAATTTAAGAGCAGGGAGGTTATGCTGCAACTACAAAAGGTACTGATGAGACCGCATCTGGCAACATCCATAGCTTTCCCTTCTATTTCTTCTGTTGTTATGTTCTTGTGTTCTACTTTTAATTTTATGTAGGTGACTAAATGCAGAAATTACTGTGGTAATGCACCTGCTGTTTATTGAAAAAGACAACAAACAATAATAGTGAGAGAAATTTGAGAGGTTTGCACTTACTTACTTTGTCTCTCTTTTTGTAGGCCTACTTGCCATCAATATTTTGGATTTCCATTCTGGATGCTTTTTATCAAAGTCTTGTGTGCTTCTTTGTTCCATATTTTGTAAGTGTCTCATATGAAGTTCCTCTTGTGTATTCTTTTTATTGCTTAATTTTCATTTAAAAGAGACCAGTGTTGGGAGATTTTAACTTTTGGAAAGGAAAATCATGTGATACATACTAACGTCCACAGTCAAAATTCAAATGTAGCTGGTTGCTTGTTCCCAGAGATTCCAATTGTATTGAACAGTGTCCCAGACATAGAGTTTGCAGGCAACATTCTGTGGACAAGCAAAATAATTATTAAAACAAAACATTGATTCAAACTCATAGTTTGGATTTGTTGTCAGAGTGTATAAATGACATCACATACAACCCTGAGATTCTTTGTCCTGTGGGCCAATCAGAATTTCTAATTACCAGTAGCTATAAACTGTACTCAAAGTAAACTGTGCAAATACCGAAGTATAATTTTTTAGTAATAAATTAAACTACGAACCTTAAATGAGTCTCTGAAGGAGTCTGTTGTTCAGGAGTTTGATGGTTGAGGGGTAGCAAATATTCCTGAACCTAGAGGTACGATTCCTGTCGCATCTGTATCACCTTCCTGGTGGCAGCAACGAGGTCAGAGCATGTCCTGGCTGGTGTAGATCCTTGATATTTGTGATGGTGGAGAGTTTTGCCTGTGATATACTGGTCTGAGTCTACTACCTCTGGGCGGCATGGTTGGCGTAGCAGTTCGAGCAACGCTTTACAGCACCAGCGATCAGGACCAGACTTGGGTTTGAATCCCATGCTGTCTGCAGGGAGTTTGTACATTCTCCTCATGTCCGCGTGGGTTTTCTGCGGGGGATCTGGTTTCCTCCCACCCTCCAAAAACATGCCGTGGTTTAGGTTAATGGGGTGTAAATTGGGCAGCACAGGCCTGTTAAATTTTTAAAAGTGAAAACTTTTTGCAGGGATTTTGCTCAGAGATATTGGTGCCCCCATACCAGACCATGATGCAACTGGTGAACTCGCTTTCCACTACACATTTGTGGAAGTTTGCCATTGTTTCTGATTACAATATGAACCTCTGCAAACTCCTGAGGAAGTAGAGGAGGTGACGTGTTTACTTCACAATGGTATTAATATGATTGGTCCAGTACAAGTTCGTCCATGATAGTAATCCCCAATGATTACTGGATTGTATACTCCTAGTTTTCCTTTCCTGAAGTTTACAATCAGCTCCTTGTTCTTGGTGACATTGAATGAGAGGTTGCTGTTAGTACACCATTCACCCAAGTTTTTAATCTCCCTTCTATATTCTGACTCATCATTGATACAGCCCATTACGATTGATAGTCAGCAAATTTGTAGCTGGTGTTATTGTCGTACTGAGTGACCAAGTCATGGGTGTAAGCTAGTAGAGTAGGGGGCTAAGTAGGCAGTCCTGTGGTGCTCTAGTACCGAGGGAGATTGTGGGAGCTGTTTTTCCCAATCCGCACTGACTGGGATCTGGAGGTGAGGAAGTCCAGGATCCAATTCCAACTTGATTTGATCTTACTTTTCCCATGGTTGCTATAATGCATGAAAATTTATTCCCTTCCTCAGCTGCTGTCTGCCTTCATATTGATCATGGAGCAGCACTATTTGGGGTTTGGGTTAGGGTTTGGGTTAGGGTTAGGGTTAGGTCTTTTGGACGCCTGCCTACATTTTATCATATTTTGATGAAGGGGTCAAGCCTGAAAAGTTGTGTATTGTGTTAAACCACTGTTATACTATGATTGGCTACTGCTGGCTGGTCACACCTCCCAAGACCAATCCTACTTATACCCCTTGCTAGCTCCCCATTCACCCTGCCATGATAAGTCAATGAGGTTGGTTGCTGCTCCAGTTTATAGTCAATAAAAGCCTATCAGTTTCACAACCTCAGTCTTTTGTGGTAATTGATGATGCATCAATTTTATTGACTGTATTTTTCAAAGAAAATGGAGCAATACCTGAAACCAGAGAGACTCAACATAGACCCTCGATCCTCTGACACCCCGAACATGTTCAAACACTGGCTTTGTTGTTTTGAGGACTTCCTGGTGGGGACTGCAAATGTTGTTAACACAGACGAGGATAGACTGAAGCTCCTCTTCCTATGAGTTGGCTCCCGGCTTTGCTATAGGTACACTGAAGGTCCAGCATCATGGAAGGGTAAACGAGATCTATGCATGGCATCCCCTGGCAACCAGGAAGCAGCAATCTGTGAGTCAGGCACTGAGTACCATCGGACCCATAGCAGGGCATGTAATTGCAAAGCCGTGTTGGCAACCCAGATTACAGAGGACCTCATCTGGGATGCCTATGTTACTGGCATCCAGTCCAGATACATAAGACAGCAACTCTTGGAGCAGAAGGTACTCAACCTGCAAGGAGCAGTTTAATTCACAGAGATCCTATAGGTGGCCCTCCAAAGTGTGGATGACTACTTGGCCACCAAGGGCACTGCTATCTTTGGATGAGAGACCGTCTTGCGCCATGAGCGAATGGTCACAAGCATCATTGCCACCCTCTAGTGACCTGACCTCGGCCGCCACAGCAGGTGATTGCCCCAAATGTACTTCTGTGGGCAGGGCAAGCACCCAAGGAAACGCTGCCTTGCCAGGAAGGCAGTATGCTCCAGGTGTGGGGAAAAGAGAACATTACGCCAAGGTCCTGCAGTCCAAATCGCCCACGCAACCTAGCATTGCTCCATGCAGATAGCCACCACCCCGGGCAGCATGATCAGCACCATCCCCTCTGCTGACTAGCGATGCCACATGCGAGTCATGAGGGCCGCCATTTTGGACCACACAGCTGGCGCCATCTTCTTAGACTTGCAATACCACGAGGGAAACAGCAACGGTGGCCATCTTGGGAATTTGGGCCCTCATCGGACTGGACGGTGAGTCCATACTGGCTTCCATGACCCTGAACCAAGAGGGACCACATGAACTTACCAGGTCCATGATGAACGTTCAGGTAAATGGGCGCGGAACAAACTGCTTTTTTGATAGCGGAGCATGGAAAGCTTTATCCACCTTGATACTGCTAAACGCCTATCCCTTGAAGTGCAGCCAGTCAGCCATAAGATATCATTTGCATCCAAATCCCATATGGCAGATGTCCACAGGTCCTGTATGATGACCTTGACCAGTTTACAAACACTTCAGGTTCCTCGTCATGCTGCAGCTCTGCGCCCCCTTGCTACTGGGGCTGGACTTCCAGTGTCAACTTAAGAGCGTTACATTTGGGTTCGATGGGCCCCAACTCCCCCCCCCCCCCCCCCCCACCCGTCACCATTTGCAACAGTTTCTAGACAGCCCTCTGCACACGACCTGTGGGTTCTTGACCCTCAAGTCACACCTCCACCACTATTCGCGAATCTCACCCCTGACTACAAGCCAGTGGCCACCAGGAGCAGGCAATGCTGTGCTACAGACAGAGCGTTCATCAAGACAGAGGTTCAGTGTTTGTTGGCTGAAGGCATAATCAAGGCCAGCAATAGAACCTGGAGGGCCCAGGTGATTCGGGACGAAGTACAGGATGGTCATAGACTATAGCCGTACCATCAAACAGTACACGCAGCTTGACACATACCCCCTCCCCCTCATATCCGATATGGTTAACCAGATTGCACAATGTCAGGTATTCTCCATGATCGACTTCAAGTCAGCATATCGCCAGCTCCTGGTCTGCCCGGAGGACCATCAGTATACTGCATTCTCTACCACGTCCTCAGAGTCCCCTTCGGCGTCACCATTGGAGTCTCCATTTTCCAGCAGGAGATGGACCACTATAAAGTGAAAGCCACTTTTCCGTACCTCGACAATGTGACCATCTGTGGTCACAATGTGCAGGACCATGATGCCAAGCTTCAAAAATTCCTCTGGGTCGCGAAGCTCCTGAACCTGAACACACAAGGAAAAATGTGTGTTCCAAACAACCTGACTAACCATTCTTGGCTGTGAAAATGGCATAATTGGCCCTGACCCCGACCGTATGCACCCTCTACTGGAGCTGCCCCTCTCCCACACCCTCAAAGCCCTGAAGAGATGCCTGGATTTCTTCTCATACTAAGCTCAGTGGGTCCCCATCTACACAGACAAGACTCGCCCATTAGTAAAAGCCACTTCCTTTCCGCTGTCAGCAGAGGCCCGCACAGCCTTCGGCTGTATCAAGGATGGCATCACCAAGGCTATAGATGAGTTCATGCCTTTACTTGTAGAGAGTGATGTGTCCTACTTTGCCCTATCTGCCACATTCAACCGGTAAGATCCGTTACCTTCTTCTCACGCGCCCTCCAAGGCCCTGAAATCTGAGATTCCTTAGTCAAAAAGGAGGCCCAGGTCATCATGGAGGAAGTATGACAGTAGAGGCACTACCTCGCTGGCAAACGTTTCACCCTCCTCACAGGCCAGCGGGCAGTCGACTTTGTGTTCAATAATAAGCAGAGGAGCAAAATCAAGAGTGATAAAATCATCAGGTGGAGAATCGAACAGTCCACCTTGTAAAAGTTAAAACCTTGTGTTTTGGATTTTTGTTAATTTTGTGCCTATACCTTTAAGGAAAATTGTTGTTTGTAGTGTTACCATAGTTACTTATCATTATGAAAATCTCAATGCGAAGTTACGTAAAATGTTTATTTGTTATATCAACAAATTAAAGCTACTTACAGCTGTAACTATGAAGTTTGAATTAATAAGATGGTAATTTGGAATATCGACGCTTATTTTTCTGTGACGATGACATGTTTTGAAATTGGAAAATATTATATAACCATATAACCACTACAGCACAGAACAGGCCAGTTCGGCCCTACTAGTCCATGCCGTAACAAATCCCCACCCTCCTAGTCCCACTGACCAGCACCCGGTCCATACCCATCCAGTCCTCTCCTCTCCATGTAACTATCCAGTCTATCCTTAAATGTAACCAATGATCCCGCCTCGACCACGTCTGCCGGAAGCTCATTCCACATCCCTACCACCCTTTGCGTAAAGAAATTTCCCCTCATGTTCCCCTTATAATTTTCCCCCTTCAATCTTAAACCATGCCCTCTAGTTTGAATCTCCCCCTTTCTTAATTGAAAAAGCCTATCCACATTTACTCTGTCTGTCCCTTTTAAAATCTTAAATACCTCTATCAAGTCCCCCCTCAATTTTCTACGCTCCAGAGAAAAAAGCCCCAGTCTGCACAACCTTTCCCTGTAACTCAAACCTTGAAATCCTGTCAAAATTCTTGTGAACCTTCCCTGTACTCTCTCTATTTTGTTTATATCTTTCCTATAATTTGGTGACCAAAACTGTACACAGTACTCCAAATTTGACCTCACCAATGCCTTGTACAATTTCATCATATCCTCCCTACTCTTGAATTCAATACTCCGATTTATGAAGGCCAACATTCCAAATGCCTTCTTCACCACACCATCTACCTGAGTATCAGCCTTGAGGGTACTATTTACCATCACTCCTAAATCCCTTTGTTGCTCTGCACATCTCAATAGCCTACCATTTAACGCATATGACCTATTTAGATTTGTCTTTCCAAAATGTAACACCTCACACTTATCTGTATTAAATTTCATCAACCATTTCTCAGCCCACACTTCCAGCCTTCCTAAATCACCTTTTACCTACGGTAATCTTCCTCACTGTCCACAACACCACCAATCTTTGTATCATCCGCAAACTTGCTTATCCAATTCTCCACCCCTACTTCCAGATCGTTAATATGTATAACAAACAATAGTGGACCCAGGACTGATCCCTGAGGATCTCCACTAGTCACCGGCCTCCAATTGGACAAACAATTTTCTACCACTACTCTCTGACACCTCCCATCCAACCATTGCTGAATCCATTTCACTACCTCCTTATTTATACCTAATGCCTCCACCTTTTTTCCTAACCTCCTGTGGGGAACTTTGTCAAAAGCTTTACTAAAGTCTAAATAGACAACATCCATAGCTTTCCCTTCATCAACCTTTTTTGTAACCCCCTTGAAAAACTCAATCAGGTTTGTCAAGCATGATCTACCCCTGACAAAACCATGCTGATTACTCCCTATCAATCCCTGTACCTTCAAATATTTGTAAATACCATCCCTCAGAACACTTTCCATCAACTTACCCACCACAGATGTCAGACTCACAGGCCTATAATTCCCAGGTTTAAATTTGGACCCTTTCTTAAACAGCGGAACCACATGCGCCACCCTCCAATCCTTTGGCACTACCCCCGTGACCAGTGACATCCTAAATATCTCTGTTAATGGCCCCACTATCTGTCCACAAGCCTCCCTGAGTGTCCTTCGGAATATTTTGTCCGGTCCTGGAAATTTATCCACCTTTATCTTTTTCAACACAGCCATCACTTCCTCCTCAGTTATCCTTATATGCTTCATGACCTCCCCACTATTTTTCTTTACTTCAACTGGTTCAATATTTTTTTCCCTAGTGAATACCGAGGCAAAGAAATCATTCAAAATTTCCTTCATTTCCTCTGACTTCTCACTCAGCCTACCCTCGCTATCTACAAGGAGTCCAATTTTATCCCTCACTTATCTTTTACTTTTAATGTACCTATAGAAACCCTTTGGATTTATTTTTACTCTGTCTGCCAAAGCCTCTTTGTGCCTTTTTTTGTCCTTTCTAATTTCTTTCTTAAGATTCCTTCTACACTCCTTGTAGTCCTCCTTCAAAGTCTCAGCTCCCTGCTCTTTATACCTCTTGTACACCTCCCTTTTTCTCCTAACCAAATTTCTAATATTCCTCGAAAACCAAGCCTCCCTATGACTTCCAGCCTTTCCTTTGATCCTCACTGGGATAGATCTACTCTGTACCCGCAAAATTTCTTTTTTGAATATCCTCCATTTTTCATTTACATCCTTACCTGAAAATATCCTGTCCCACTCAATACTCCCCTAATCCCTTCTTATTTCTTCGAAATTTGCTCTTCTCCAATCCAGAACCTCAACTTTAGGCTCCTCCTTGCTCTTCCCTAAAATTACCCGAAAACTAACAGAGTTATGATCACTAGACCCAATTTGTTCTCCAACATTAATGTCCGATACCTGACCTAGCTCATTCCCTAACAGGAGATCTAGTATTACACCGTCCCGAGTAGGTTCTTCTACTAATTGATTTAGAAAACAATATTGAACACATTTAACGAACTCTAGCCCATCCAGCCCTCTAACTGTATGGGTATCCCAATCAATGTGAGGGAAGTTAAAATCTCCTATGATCACTACCTTATGATTCTCACACATATACATTATCTCCCTACAATTCTGTTCCTCTAATTTTCTTGGCCCATTTGGTGGTCTGTAATACACCCCTATTAGCACCCTCGTGCCTCCTTCACCCCTCAATTCCTCCCAAACAGCCTCACTGGACGATCCCTCCAGACCATCCTGCCACCTCACGGCAGTAATGCCCTCCTTAACAAGCAGAGCAACTCCTCCCCCTTTTTTACCCCCTGCTCTATCACATCTAAAACAAATGTATCCTGGAATATTAAGTTGCCAGTCCTGGCCCTCCTGTAGCCAGGTCTCACTAATTGCCGCAATATCATGACCCCAAGTATCTGTCCATGCTTTAAGCTCATCTACCTTGTTCACTATGCTTCTTGCATTAAAATATATGCATTTCAGAGAATGAGCCTCACCTATATTCTCTTTTCTACCTTTTACCCTAATCTTCATCCTACCTTTGTTATCGTTATTATTCCTATCTAGGTGGCCATGCTCCCTTGACACTGCTCTCACACTCTATTCCCCACCCCCCTGCCAAACTAATTTAAACCTTCCCCCACAGCTCTAGCAAATCTGCTTGCCAGCACATTGGTCCCCCTCCAGTTCAAGTGGAGTCCGTCCCTTTTGTACAGGTCCGACCTTCCCCAGAAGAGATCTCAATGATCCAGAAATCTTATCCCTTGCCCCCTGCACCATCTTTTTAGCCACTCATTCATCCTCCACATCTTCCTATTTCTACCCTCACTAGCGCGTGGCACCAGCAGCAATCCAGAGATTACTACCTTAGAGGTCCTGTTTTTTAACTTCCTACCTAATTCCACATAATCCTGTTTCAGGACCTCATCCCCACTTCTAACTAAGTCATTGGTCCCCACATGGACCACGACTTCTGGCCGTTCTCCTTCCCCTTGCAGAATGCTATGAACTCGATCAGAAATATCCCTGACCCTGGTACCAGGGAGGCAACAGACCAACCTGGATCCCCGATCTCATCCCACAAACCTTCTATCTGTCCCTCTGACTAATGAGTCCCCAACTACAAGTATCCTGTTCTTATCTCTCCTTCCCTTCTGAACCTCGGGGGCAGCCCCTGTGCCAGAGACCTGACCCCCACGACTCGTCCCTGGTAGGCTGTTCCCCCCAGCAGTATCCAATGCAGAATACATATTGCTGAGTGGCACTTCCACAGGGGTACTCTGCACAGGCACTCTCCCTCCTTTCCTTACAGTCACCCAATTCCCTGACTCCTGCCTTCTAGGGGTGACTGTCTCCCTGTAACTCTTCTCTATCACTGCCTCTGCTTCCCTTATGATCCTCAGTTCATTCAATTGCAGCTCAAGCTCCCTAACACGGTCACTCATTATATGCAATTGGATACACCTTTTGCAGGTGTAGTCATCAGAAACAGCTGTGGTGTCTCTGACTTCCCTCTTCCCACAACTGGAGCACTTAACTACCCCAGCTGACTCCATTTCCTCCTTTCTTACTATATGTTATTTCAAAGATACCTTTCCACACAAGGAGCTCCTTCTTAGCCCCTGCTCACCGAAGTCCCACGAGCCAAAGTCCCAAGTCCCCACTCCTTCACTGGGCCACTCACTCACTGAGCTGCTCCTCGCTGGCCGCTCCCTGCCTTTCTACTCCTTTTATTAGCCCTTACCAATTAACCCCAATTAACTCCTCTCACACGACACCAGACGCTGACTCACTGCCTCCTCCGACCCCGAGTCCGACCTTTCTAAGACCGAGCCCCGGTAAGTCCAGCTATTTATGCTACTCACCTCTCTGATGCTGTCTCCTGACTCCTCTTGGAAAATGTCATCTATACACTTATAATTACGATATCCTATACCGGCCTGGCAAACTTAACGAGTCCTCAGACACCCTATCCCATGGGACTTTTGCCAGTGTCCAAATGGGCAAATTGCAGACCCTCCACAACAACCTCTGCAAACCCAGTGTGACTAGGTTCTTCCATTTTGTTAAAGCACAGAACCTACCATTCTTCCTTGAGGAAGTCAGAACAATGACCAAAATCGCACTTGATAAAAGCTATTCGCCCCTTTGAGCACCTGACCATCAACTTCAATGAGTCTCTCCCTTCCTTGAATCGGAATGTATACTTGCTCACCGTCGTCGATGAGTATTCTTGCTTCCCTTTCACATTCCCCTATCTGAACATGACCACGGCTACAGTCATCAAGGACCTCTGCAATATCTTCACGTTCTTTGCATACCCCTGCTTCAGCCACAGCGACCAGGAGACCTCATTCATGAGCGGTGAGCTGCAGCAGTACTTGTTGGCCAGGGGCATTGCCATGAGAACGACCACCAGCTGCAATCCCAGAGGGAATGGGCAAATAGAAAGTGAGAATGCTACAGTCCGGTAAACCATCTTCCTGGCAATATGGTCATGGGGCCTCCCTGTTTCCCACTGGCAAGAGGATCTCCCAGACAGACTCCACTCTGTCAGGTCACTCTTATGTGTACCCACTAACAATACGCCTCATGAACATATGTTTGCCGTCCCGAGGAAGTCTTCGTCAGGGACTACGCTGCTTGCATGGCTAACTTCCCCAGGACCGATCCTGCTTCTGAAGCATGCCAGGCAATCTAAGTCTGACCTGCTGGTCAAGAGGGTCCTCCTCCACACAAGTCCACAGTACACCTGTGTAGCCTTCCCTGATGGGTACGAGAACACAGTCTCCATCTGGGATTTGGCACCATCGGGTGCTCCTCCAACCACAATCTATCACTAACCGACTCTCCCCCCACTTCCATGTTGGGGGTCGCTGAACCTGCTGCTGACCACACTCCATCCCCAGCAACTATTGTCACCCATGATCCATCAGCTCCACACTCCCTCCTTCCTGAACCTGTCCATTCTCCCGGCGAACTGTAACCGGTGATGACAGAACAGCCACACAAGCTGTGCAGGGCACCTCAATTGTTACCATGTTGTTCGCTGCGGCTGAGGAGACCCCCTGACAGACTTGACCTTGTAAAATATGTATATGTGTATATATTTGCTTTGTTTTTTTTTCTCTCTCACCCCTCCTTAAAAAGGGGTGAATGTGGTAAACCACTGATATACTATGATTGGCTACTGCCAGCTGGACATGCCTCCCGAGACTGATCCTAGCCATTATCCCTTGCATTCTCCCTATGCTTCCTGCCATGATCAGTCGATGAGGTTGTTTGCTTCTCCAGTTTATAATCAATAAAAGCCTATCAGTTTCACAACCTCAGTCTTTTGTGGTAATTTATGGTGCATCATGTATCTTTATCTTTGCTACATTATACAATTGATTCGGTTTGAGACAGTACCTGAGGCTTCATGCTGGGCTGCAGAATATAGGTTTAAATCTGCCTGGTTTCATTGGATTATGAAATGACTCCCTGACTCCATTGTTTTGTTTTTCCAGTCTATCTAATTTTTGGGGGTAAAATTTATTATGAGACAATGAACTCCAGAAAAGTCAATGGAGTGTGAAGGAAAGGGAAGATTGCATGTGGCTGTTGGAAACGTAGGGCTAATGAGTCAGCCGGTCTCACAGCGTCCATAGGAGGTTGAGATATATTACCAACATTTCTTCCTCAAAGTATGAGTACTTCCTCAAAGTACGAGTGTAAAAAGGCAGGTGTCTGAATTAAAGGCTGGGAGAAAGGGAGAAGAATGGGAGGGGAAGGGAGAAGAATACAGACCAATAGCCAAATAGTGTTCATTGGTTATGAAAAGAGGAAAGGTGAGAATTGACTTTGGTGCTGTGAAAGGAGACAGTCAGAGGGACAGAGTTTGAAGGAAGGACAGGGAAGAAGAGGAGTGGGTATGTAATGTAAACCAGAGAAGTCGGTTAATGCCATCCAGTTGGAGGGTGCCCAGACGGAGGATAAGGTGTTGATCCTCCATTTTGCGGGTGGTCTCAGTCTGGCAGTGCATGAGACCATGGTCAGGTATGTCAGCAAGGGAATGGAAATGAGTGGTCACTGGGAGATTCACGCTATTGTGGCAGACAGAGTCGAGATGCTCAACGAAATGATCTTCCAGTCTGCGTCCAGTCTCTCTGATGTAGAGGAGACTACAATGAGAGCAATGAATGCAGTAGGTGACCCCTGCAGATTTACAAGTGAAGTGTTGGTTCACTTGGAAGGACTGTTTGGGCCCCAAATGGTTTGAATATAAAAACAATGTTTGATGATAATTTTTTTTTAAACTTTATTTATTCGTTCAAAAAACAAATAATATATGACATATGCAACAATTAACCATAAACATGAATGTTTTTTTTATATATATAGAAAAAAAAAGAAAAGAACCCCCCCTTCAGCCAACTCTCCTAAGGAGAGCCATAAAGAAAGAAAAAAGAAAGAATATTAAAGAAAAATTAAATATACATATTAAGATCTAATCAATATAAATTGAAATGTAAATATTCTGAATATAACAACCACTTATTAATAAAAAAATTATAATTATCACGTGAAACAAACATAATTTTTTCCATTATTAAACAATATTTCATCTCATTATGTCATCTATTAATATCAATCGTATTTGTAAATGTTTGATGATCCTTGGAAGGGCAGGTAATGACAGAAAAAATAAACATTTTTTCAAAAATAAAATCATAAAAGCTAATATTAAATCAGGATATAAAGTTTGAAAAATGGCCTAAAAAGCTAAATTATTTTTTTCTCTCGTTTGTTTGAGGAAAGTGCCTCCATAGCGCCATCAGGTGGTGGTAATACAGAACCTCATCTGTTTGACAGATTGTCGCGTAACATTGCAAAGACCCATTATGTTACTTTCATAAAGCCATCCAGGCAATAGGAATTTACCATGGCATGCCACAGGACCTAAGAAATTGAATAATTGAAACAGAATAATAATTTTACTTCATCTGTAAAATTTCACTTATTTTTATTTTGTTAGTTTATGCTGCAGATGTTAATGTGAGTTTATTGTTACGTACAAAATGGTTATCCAACTGCACGAAAACCAACAAGGTCAGGTCAGATACAGCAATGAGCTCTCTGAACCCTTCTCCATTAACAATGGCGTGAAGCAAGGCTGCTTTCTCACACCAACCCTCTTTTCAATCGTCTTCAGCATGATGCTGAAACAAGCCATGAAAGACCTCAACAATGAAGACGCTGTTTACATCCGGTACCACACGGATGGCAGTCTCTTCAATCTGAGGCGCCTGCAAAAAAAATTATAATGTATAGATGCACTGAAATTCTTTCTTGCTGAAGCCAAATAGGAATGTAACATACACCAATTATAATACTAAACATTAAATTACCACAATATGCAAATGCAAAAAAAGTTAATAAATATCAAAGGAAAGATAAATATTCACAGTTGCTTTTACTGCAAGAAGAAAAACGTTTCAATAGTAGTAACAACAGATTTTTGGTGGTCTTGAAAGACTTTATGACTAGAGTTAGATTCAAGAGTCTGTAAACTGTTCTTGAACATGAAGATGCTAGACTTCTATGTGAGATATCTGTGTGAGAGGCTGCTATAGAACTACAGCCAGCATAATAAAAGACCCCTTTCACCCTGATCACTATCTCTTCTCGCTCCTTCCCACAGTTAGGGCTTTATGCCTGCTGTGTGGAATAAAGAGGCAAAATGGGATTACAGATACTCCCCGACTTACAACCTATGCAACTTGCATCCATCCACACATATGACCAAATTTTCTTTACAGATATATTTAAGAAAAAATATAAAAGTTACACAGATTATGTTGTATTTGACAAGCTATAACAGGGATACAGAGCTTGTAAGAGCCAAAATGTGCCTACTTACCTTGTTAGTCGACATCCGGGGGACCGTAGGCTGGGCGCAGCCATCATGGTTCCCTTGCACATGCGCGAGTCTTCAGTTGGCACATATGAATGGTAGGTTGGCATATTGGAGTTCGGTTGGCACATGGTGTGAGAATTAAGGGCACGAATTCAATATGGTTAGGGCGCTTAACTCTCACGCATGTGCCAACCGAACTGCATTACACGAACTTACCGCACATGCCCCAACCAAAGACTAGCACATGCACACAGGAACCAAGATGGCTGTGCCCACCCTATGGACCCCAGGACACTAACAACTTAAATTTGCAATTCTTCATTCGAAAATGGAACCGGTCATCCAGAATGGAACCCAGATGTATGTCAGGGTGTACCTGTATTCTCTTGAGTTCAAGTTAACCTGATGGCCCAAATGGCCTCCTTGTGAGTAAACCACAAATATAAGACAAATTCTATTGAAAAATCATTATTTTTCAGGTTTATTCTGACTCAGATGTGGATATCTACACATTTGGAACCCCAATAAATACTTCAATGTTATGCATAATATTCTTGCATTTAATAATAGAAGGCAAGACTTGGGTAAGTAGGATGGAACTTTCTGTATTTCACAGTTGGATTTATTCCTGCTCTTTCTAATTGCAGCTTTATATACAATTAGTAACATCTACTAAGGAGTTTAGATATTCCTCATAAAGTACTAATTTTTGAATCCCTACTCCAGATATTAAAGATAAACAACGTACGTTGAGACGAAACTGCCTGAATGATATAACCAAACAATACAGAAATAAATCAAACACCAGTTAATATGTTAATGGTTTATTTCTATTTCAGACCTGGATTCATTGGGTTTTCATGCTAGGCAGTGTTCTGCTTTATTTTGTGTTTGCACTGATCTACGGAGGAACTTGTGTAAACTGCAACCCTCCATCAAATCCATATTGGATTATGGAACATCAACTGAAACAACCACTCTTCTACTTGGTTTGTGCCTTTGCCACACTGATAGCTTTGCTCCCCAGGTAATATATTTCTTTCTGTTTTTTATATATATAAAACCTAAGAAAAAGCTCTTTGTTAAGATGCAAGAACACCACTGAAATTTTAATCTTAAGTTCACCAGCCGCATTAGCCTTGAAAGCACAAGAATGCTTTGAACGATTGTAGGGTAACTAGCCCAGCTTTTGTGCTGACTCAACAGAATTGTTGGAGATGGATTTATGGAAAGCAGAATGAAAGATCTTATTCAGGAGTCTACAGGTAATAAAAGTGTGGAAGGAGGTTTCCAGCTGCTCATTAAAAGCTAAGAGAAAAGTGATGTTCAAGTGAAAATGACCAGGCTAGTAAAATTTCAGATCGTCGGTGGAAAGGGATGAAGTCAGTAACTGGGGAGCAGTATTTGGCCTGGGATCAAATCAATGGCAGTATTTTGTTAGGGAAAATTTCTACTCAATCAGTGTTAGAAATTTAAAGACCGAGGAGAGATTGAAAGAGATAAAGTTGAATATCAGCATTAATGTTGAAACCAAAACAATGTAAAACAGAAGATATTACTAGGTTGGATGGCCAAAGATAGGGTGGGTTGGTGCTGGCACAGGTGAGATGTGTAAAAGTTAAGTTACTAGACCAACAATCAGAGGGATGAATTCCAATCCCACCATTCTGGGAAAATAAAATAATAAAAGACTATCTCTGAACAGTACATATGAAACAATCAGATTGCTGAAAGCCCTTATCTGATTCATTAATATCTTTCTGCGAAGGAAATTTTCCAGCCTAAATGTTTTTCCATATACAGTATGTGATCCCAGGCCCATCAATGTGGTTTGACTCTTATTAACTCCTCATGTTTAGAAATAGACAATAAATTCATCCAGGTTTAGAGAGAAAGTGTCTATTGAATGCAATGTAACCTCCCAATCAAATCTGCCATGAAAATTCATGTTCACTTTCTCTTATTAATCCCAGAAGTAATTAGATCTCAGAATAACAGTCTGCAACACTTCACCCAGTTGCACCAGCATTTTGCAATGATGAGGCATCAAGTAGAAAATCAATTCAACCCTTGTAGAATGGAAACATTACAGAAGGAACTTGTGTTTCCTAATGACAAGCTCAAAATGTGTTGACAAGGGTTAGGAGTGGTTAGTCTGGTCTGGGTTGGTGTGGACCAGATAATGTGGGAGGATGTGAAATATCTGATTGCTCTTGCTGTGTCTTTAAAATAATCAAAAGCGGTGAGTGGGTGGGTGGGTGGGGGAATGGAATGATGGTCACCCAATGCCTTTCTAATGGAGCAAACCTGGATGGTGACCAGAGGATTCAGAGTTTGTTGATGTGCTGGTCAGTACTGACAGAGATTGTGGAGAAAGGGGTTGTATCCAGGTTAGTTCCCACTTTCTATTACCTGTTGATTTCCCCAAGTGGATTTAAAACAGAAAGTCTGTGCAAGTTAAAGCATGCAACCTTCCTGAGAGTAGATTGTTGATATTAAAACCAGAAGTGAGGAGAGTGATTGGAGATGAGTTGCACTCCTGGTTTTGACCATTGATATTTCAAGTTTCTTACTTTATCCCAAAATGTATTTGTTCTGGGTGTTAAAATAACAAACCCTCCTTCCCTTGGGTTCATCATGTTTATATTAATCAAATTTAATAAACTGTAATACAAAATAGTTGTTGGCTTTTTTTTTCAGGTACTTTTATCGGGTTTTCCAGGGGACAGTATTCCCATCTCCACTGCTCAAAGCTCGTCAGTTGGACAAACTCAACACAAGGAGACAATCCAGGAGTGCAGAATGTCCACCCAATCTATGCAGCACCCATTGTCCTGAGCACCACCAGCCAGTCTGTGCAGCCCCCATTGTAAAGGTCCTGAGCAGCAACAGCCAGTCTGTGCAGGTCCCATTGTAGGGATCCTGATCGCAACCAGCTCTGTAGGCAACGCAGTCGTTTAAAGAAAGAAGCTGCTTAGAGTTGATTTCTTTATCTGAAGTCTCAGGAACCACTATGTAAATCTCTGTGCCATCTGTCATTCCACTGAATGAGCTATCATAAGAAATTTGAAATGTGTTTAGCCAGAGACTGAATATTTTATTTAAACTGACAAATTGGATGCATCCATGACTTCAGATGGGAGTAATCAAGCAGCTGCTGTACAATCTAAAAAAAAAGACCTCCACTTTGATCTGAGGTGAGAATGAGGAGTTATCTGAATTCCTATTATCTATGTGCTTGCATTATTCACTGGAAACAGATGGGTTTAAAACTATTTGTACATCTCCTCTATAGAGAAAGGAGTAAATTATTTTGTCAGTATTTGCTCTCTAGTTTTTTTTCTGAAGGGCAGTCTCTGGAATATTACTCCCTGCTGTAAGAAATAGAGTGCCCCATAGAATCCAGGTCAAACTCAAGGGGCAAGCTCCTGATGTCAATCATGTCACTCAGGGCAGTAGCACTATGGAGTGTAGGGCTTTCCCACAGAAGAAAGAACATTTCATCAGCTCCATTTAGCCATCCAGTCACCAATGATTCAAAAGAACAAATAGTGTGAGGTGATCTTGTGTAAAATTATTGATTTTCTTTGAAATTCAGAGAGTGTTTGTGTATTCTTAGCTATTTTTACATCAAACAGCATAGCTTCTTACCCTTTGGACTCTGGCCATTTTTAAACTTTCATAATATACTGTATACTCTGGACTGGATCCATGTGTAAACTACAGTACAAACACCAGTACGAGCCAGCTGGTGGTTGGGTGTAAAACCAGCCCCAGGAAACAGGGACATGGAGTAGATGAACTTATTGGTAATCCCTGAAAACTGGGAAACAGGGTCCAAAACGTCAAAGCCAAATTAGAGCTACTTAATGAATCCAATGTAAGACAAATGATGGTCCATTTATGTTGGGAATGTGCCAAGAATTGTTTACAGGTCTTTTTCTGGTCTGTCAAACAAATCAAATCCTCTAGTTGAAATTAAATGAGCCCCTATATCCTGAACTTTCCTGAAAATTGATTCCATTATTTTCATAATTCAAATTTAACACAGAATTTTAATGAAACTTGAGCAAGTGTTTCATACCAATTTTGATGCCTAAATTTCCTCTATCTTTTATATTTTTGCTGATGTCTATTGCCTATTTAAATTGTTCAATCTATGTTAAATATTTATACCAATTCAACAAAATGTAAGAATTCTTTTGATCCTAAGTTAATATTCTAGTGTCATCTTCCAATTATGTTTTAACATATTTTATTATTTTTCACTGGAATAGAATTAAGTATTTTGTACATCATCAAATGCCTTTACAGCACCAGTGATCAGGACTGAGATTTGAATCCAATGCTGTCTGTAAGGAGTTTGTATGTTCTCCCCGAATCTACGTGGATTTTCCCCAGGGGCTCAGGTTTCCTCCCACCGTTCAAAACGTACCAGAGGTGTAGGTTAATTGGGTGTAAACTGGGTGGCGTGGACTCGTGGGCCAAAATGGCCTGTTACCATGCTGTATGTCTAAAAAAAATGAATGTATATTTAAAAATACAAAATGTGAAATTGTAGTTTTTAAAAGATTAAAACCTAACAGCGACTTGATGGCTTCATACATTAATTTTCATGTAGAAAGGGCTTTCAAGAAGGAATTATTCACTCAGTTGGAAATATTTACTCAGTCCCTGTTTTTAAGATGAATTATACACTCTAGTATTTATTAATGAGATTCTGAGGACATTTATGTGTTAATGTAACTGTAAATTTTTCTGGTCCAATTTTCACATTCATCACTGAAAAACTCAAGTTAAAGCTCTACATGCTGCCACTCAGCAAGAGTACTTGATCTTTTATCATAGAGTTTCCAAACATAGAAAGTTTGGAGACACAATGACCAGCTCCCAATATTTCTGCAAAGGTCACTGCTTCTTGCATTATTGTTCCCAAACCTTGTGAATGGAGTATAGTATTAGAGGGTGTAATGTCAGGAGTTGATTCATAATTTGCATTTCTTGAGATAAACAGTAATTAGTATTATGAAGATACCATGAGAAAGTTGTATCTGCCAAATTCAGTTCAGTTTATCCCATGTTTCCCAATTGGAATCAAATGATATCCCCTTGTTGGAAGTAATTTCTCATTGGTCTATTCAGTAGCTTCACTACCTAATTGTTCCATCCTTTTTCCTTGAGAGAAGTTCTGGCTGATTCTGGTGATGTCAGTGGCGCAATAGAGCTCAGAAAACACATATTTCCCCAAATAAAAGCCAATAACTTGCTGACCATTTTGCTTGTCCATTTGCAAGTGGTTGTTACCAGTTACATTTTGATGTTTGGGGTGCTCTGCTAGTTAGTGCATTTAGATAGGGAACAACCATGACCTTCAAGCAGTCAATCACATCTGTACAGGTCAAACAACTCCAGATGGAGGTGGCAAATTCAACCACATAGAAACAAATTATAGAAGATGGAGTGTATGAATATACTTTAATTGTAATATCCAAGTTTTCACAATGGTATTTCATTTGGCTTTAAATATGTACTTTTGTATCTGAGCATATTGTGCAGTGATATTCCTGAGCACACTGGATGTTTCTGGTGTTTGGGCCGGTAGTCTCCCTGGGACATTCCACCAGGCGGATGATTAGTACTGTTGTAACATGTCTCTATTGCCCAAAGCTTTGCCATTAATCAAGTGATGATTCCATATTTGTGTTATTAATATGGATGTCATTTTCACAAGCCAGTTACTGTCATGTGTACAGTGACCTTAGAGATGGATTGTTTTCATTAAAATATTATTTTTAAAATAAATGTGAAAACTTTTGAATTACACCATGTAGTATTTGCAATGGTTTATCCAAGTTTCTCCATCTTTCTTAAATAGTTTATTGTTAATAACACTGCGGGGGAATTGTATATGTCTGTCATGTTTAATCACAAAACTACACATTTCACTATTCTGACTTCTTCCCTCCCAAACAATAAAAAGGTAGATCTACTGCTCTTTCATGTAAAATGTTCCTTTAAAGGAAATCCAGATATTCCCAATGTCTTTGAGACTTTGGTTCTCATCATATTCCAATCAGGTTTCTTGCCATATATTTTGGTAATATCTATTTACAATACTTCAGATTTTGTAATGTTTAGAATCTGATGAGTTATATTTTCTAAATTTTATTAATATCAAGGATGGAAACAACATATCCAATGCCCATTAAAATAATCCATTGCTAACAGATTGAGAGAGCCTTCCCTATTGCAAACATGGATGGAACTGTTTTCTTCCATCATTATGAGAGGTCATCAGTTTAAGGTGAGTGGAGGAAAGCTTAGGGGAGATGTCAGTTTATTTTTACTCAGAGTGGTGGGTGCCTGGAATGCATTGCCGGTGTGGGGTGGGGTTTGGTGGAGGGACTTTCAAAAGATTCTTAGATAGGCACGTGATGTGAAAAAGAATTGAGGGTTATGGGTATGAGGTAGGGAAACATTAGATTGGTTTACATATGTGGACTGAAGGGCCTGTACTGTTACATTATATACTCTCGAAGGTATTCTTTTGTAAAGGGACATGAATTTGGGGCTTCAACCCAAACTACAACAGTATGGAAAGTTGAAGTAACATAAAATAACAAATCAAAATTAACAATGCATTGCCAATATAATTCCTTCAGGAAATCCTGGAAAATGGGATTTATTAATAAGGAATATTTCTGTGTAATTTGAAGAAACCGATAGCTTGCTCCAGGTTTCTGCTCTCTAAATGCTTAATAGTGGCAGAAATGGGCATTCCTTGATGCTGTTTTTAAACTCTCCCTCCCCCCCCTCCATCTTTGTGCAACAGCATTGCTTTTGCCAGAAAATGGTTTTCCACCTTCAGTCATGAACAGTTTTTCTCCAACTGCAGAGAAGTGTGAGGAAGGACATATATGGTAATTGTAGGGCACTGAGGAGTGTGCTAGAACAGAGGGATCTGAGAACGCAGAAACATAATTCCCTGAAAGTGGTATAACAGGTAGATAGGGCTGTAAAGAGAGCTTTTGGCAAAAATCATATTGAGTATAGGAGTTGGGATGTTATGGAAAAGTTGTATAAAACATTGGTGAGGCTAAATTTGAAGCATTGTGCACAGTTCTGGTCACCTAACTAGAGGAAATCTCTAAGATTTAAAAGTGCAGAGAAGATTAACTAGGATGTTACTGGACTTCAGGAACTGAGTTACAGAGAAAGGTTAAACAGGTTAGGACTTTTTTTTTTCTCCCAGGAGTATAGAAGAATGAGGGGAGATTTGATAGAAGTATTTAGGCTTTTTGCACTGAGCATAGGTGAGATACAAGCCAGAGGACGTGGGTGAAAGGGGAAAATTTCAGGAGGAAATTTTCAGTTTTGGAAGTGTGAAACAAGCTGCCAGCTGAAATGAATGTGAGGTCAATTTTAACATTTAAGAAGAATTTGGACAGGTACATGGATGGGAGAGGTATGGAGGGATATGGTTTGGGTGCAGGATAGTGGGGCTAGGCAAAAAAAAAATGTTTGTCACAGACTAGAGAGGCTGAAGGGCCTGTTTCTGTGCTGTAACGTTCTATAGCTATGAATAAGCATTGGTTAGGGAATAACCCAATAAGATGCATGTTTTGCATTTACTTTACTGGAAAATCTCTCTCAGTGGAGGTTGCAGAAGACTGAGTTAATTTGGAAGTTTGTGAATCTTGAATGCCCCATTTCAGAAGCTTGTGGGCACAAGGACATAGCAGCATTGGAGAATCTAAAATGTATTAATGTGATGAGTACACTCCTTAAGATCAATGCTTACTTGAAATGTACTTTCTACCCATGACCACAAAAATGCAACCTGAATTTTCGGATCCAAATCCACTGAAGCCAAGAGCTAGAGTTAACAGATTATGTTTTGACATTTCAATGAAGCTATTTATCTGCCTCTCTCATTCCATCTGGTGCTAACAATCATTTTGTAGTAGCTGTTGTATTCAACAACCACAATCAAAACACCAAGATAATGTACAAACACAATCTGTTTAAGATCCAGCCACAATTCCTTTTTTTTAATGAGCACACTTGGAAAAAGCAATATAAAAATATTTTCTAAAATACACACATCATATCTTTACATGGAATGTTACATTGAATATTACAGGCATTTCTCAATCATTTTTAAATCTCATTTCTAAGTACTGTATATACTTATGTAAAAGTTGAATTTTGTTGACATTTATTATGTTAAATTTATGGGGTCAACTATGACATGGATACAACTTTTGAAGGGCTGAAATTCATTCTAGAATCCAAAATACCATATCGGAAGCAGTAGTCCAAATGATGTCTAAACAATTTTTTTTTTAAAACACTACGAATTAAAATAATGATACAGGGTCTGCACATCAAAACACATTTCTTACCATAGGGAAGGAAGGGCGGGACCCCAGTAAACACCTGCATCTTTGGAGGCTTTGGGTGCTCCAAAGGGCAGGAGGCCAAGGTAAGAGTCCACATTCGAGGCATTGCAAGGTCTGGCCTGCAGGCGGCCAGGGTAAGACACTTGGGTAGACATTTACACGAGATGTCAGGAAAATTACAGATTTTTTTGGCCAAAAATAGGGGTAATCTTTTGTGAGATTTACACAAGTATGTACGGTGTATAGCATTACATCCTTAAAGTGCCTTTGAAGTACATTTATTTCCTCAGACTCAAAAAGAAAGCTACTAAAATGCACAAAGTGAGCTGAAACAGTTCTAGCATCGGAGAATAACGCATTTCATTTCAGAGAAGCTTGTATTAAAACTTGGGGGATATCTTCACCACTTAACAGTACTACTAAAAGCACACTGCTTTGGAACAGAGGGTAAGTTTGCTTAATGCATGCATGATCTGTGACACTGTAAAGAGTCCAATGACAACACCATTGCTGGAACAGGGAATATGATTCTATTTACTTTATTCTGTTGCCAAAAAAAGTGTGCAAAACTGTGTATGGAGCATGTTTTTCTTCAATGAAAGATTGATGGGATTCAGGAAACTTGAGGATTAATATTTGAACTACCATATGAAGCTCCACACAAACTATGTGGCCCAATTTAATTCATATTTTGATTATAAACTTAATTAGAAAGCAATAGGACATTTCTTAATGTGTTGAGTGATAATGAAATTAGACTACAGATTTCAGAGAAGTGCACTTATTCTTTGTATGATTGCTTCAGACTTTAAAACCAAATGCAACTTGTACAGTGTTAATTCAATCTGATGTGATTAATGCTACAAAATAGATTTGTGTATTTTTAAATACATTATCAATCCATAATCATTCATTAACTCTTTGCTCTCTTTTCCACATGACACCAAGTAACCATTTGGGGAAGGATTACTGTGTGAAATAAATCTTTGTTAACAATTCAAGCCATTAACTGCACTTGGAAATATTCTACAGTGATCAACACTTAAGAAAAAAAAAATCTGACATTACTTAGAAATCAGGCTAGAATTCTACTTTTGATAGTTTTAAATTGAAGCAAAGTAAAAACCCATAAATTCTTCTGAAAAATATGAAATAATGTAAGTAACCTTTAAATGTGAGACAGCATCATGGAGAATGCAGATGATGATGTCTTAAACAGTTCAAAGTGGTAAACCTTACTCTTCATCGGCTATTTGAACATCAAAGAATTATAGGTTTAAAATAGAAACACTATAAAAACCCGAGACAAAGCTGCACACCAGGATAAACATTTCTTAATGTGCCTCATCCAATATTTATAAGCACTTTTATATACTTGGTAGTTGTGTGTGTAAATATAACCGCTCTGGCAGTCTGGTCTAGTTATTCCATATGAAATAGAATATCACCAAATATGCTTAATGAACAGGAAGGTAGACAAGCGAAGGGAATGAATGGTCACCAGCTATTTTCAGTGAACACAAAAGGAGTGTAATGATTAACGTGGTGGTTTTGTAATAGTATCAGCTTGTACAATTCTGCTTCTTGGTTTGACATTTCATCTTGGATGTTGCTGAGCTGGCCTTTAAACCATGTATTTATAAATATGTGTGAATGTAGATCTGTCTCTCGATCCATTCAACAAAATGGGTTACATTGCAGTATATGCCAGGTCCAAGGAATTTTCCAAAGCATACTGATCCCCAAGAAGTTAAACCAAACAAGGTCCATCTGTTTCCAGGTTGCTCACAAACGAGAGGTCCTCCACTGTCACCCTAATCAACAGAAATACATAATAGGGCTTAGGCAATGGAGACCAAAAAGAATCAAAAACACAGTGGAAGAGGTTTGAACAAGGTACATTTCGTCCAAAATTACCTAAAAATGCGACTTAGTTAATTCCATTAGGAAATTCAAATTGAAGATGAAATTAAAAATTAAGCATAATGAGTTGAGCCCCAATTATAGGAAAGAACCTAAATCTCAACCAGTATAAAGAGGCCACAAGGTTGGTAAGGCCAGTGCCAGCATATATTGACTTTTGTGTTCACCACCTGCACAATGCAATTACTCCAATACACCTCCCAAATCCACAAGTTCTAGCACTGAGGAGGATGAGGGCATTTGGTGCAGTTTCTGCAGGTTGTCCCTGAGTTAGCCAGACAAAAACTTCACTGGCTGTAGGCTTATGCTAAGATGGACTTGGAGCCAATAAGTATTCATTATCCCCTTACCATGCAGGCATCCACTGTTCCAGGTTCATAGCCTGCACATAGCATTCGAGAAGTGATTATTTTAGTATCGAAGTATGATTGACAACGATCAAGCGGAAGAATGCGGACTTCTCCTTCCTGAAGTTTGAAGGGAACTGAAATGAAAGTTGCAAGAAATATCAACTTTATCACTTATTATACTTCCAACGTAATAGATTCTAGGTACAAGTATTCTTCAATTTACGAACAGTTTAATTTTATTAACAGCTCACACTGCCACTCTTGGCCCTTTGCAATACACTGTGCACTGTACAAAAATAGCCATAATGCTATTAGATTTTATTATTTGCAGAATTTCACTTCAAATATTTTCCAGTAATGCATTCCTTTCATAAATTTTTAAATGAATTTTATTCAGTGTGTAAAGAATGAAGTGCCCTTGTTTGGATTACAGTGGAGTCTATTCAGTGTAAATACTATATAGTAGATTTGTAACTGACACAGGAACAGAGTTTCCATGAGTGTTACACTGCACAATTTGGGCAGGTCAGAAGAAAGGGGAAAGACCTGATCAGTTGTATGATTAATTTACAAGATCTCCCCATCACTTTGGGAGAGCAGGAGAATTTGTATGGAAATTTTACTCTGGTCTTTGACAGAAACTTTTCATTTAAAGATTTACTGTATACTCAAGAAAAAAAGGTTTTTTTAAAAAATATGGCGCAAGGCTGCAGACTCAAAGTAAATCTGCATGTGCGATACCGGGTCCTTCCAAAATTATGGAAATCTTTATTTTACTTTGAGAAAAATATTCAGATTCCTTCTGTGAAACGAAGGTACTTACATGATAAGTTGGAATTCTCTCATATATGTGGGTATCTAATATAAATCATAACAATAGAACATGTTGGTACTTTGTCCAAAAAAATTGCCAGAAACTTTGCCTTTTATCCTTAAACAAATTAAAAAGTGAAAATCTAGCCCAAAATCCTCATGATTTTTAAGAAATGATGATCAGTCTTTGCCAGTTTTAATTGATTTTTTTTAAATTGGTGTTGACCTAATCAGCACAACGTGTAAAGGAACTTCTTTCAGAGCCATCTTCCGCTGCAGTGCTAAAGATTGCAGAATGTAACTCAACCCATAAAATTTCCCCACCCTCCACGTTTCATGGCAAAATTCAAACAATCTTTTCTGGGTTTTGTGATAGAAGAAAATTTTTAGAATGCCCAGAATGAATTTGCCTTAGCAAAGAAAATTAAGCAGAGATTGGTAGAGATGTTAAAAATAATTAAAAGTTTGGATGAAGTATATAAAGTACAGAGTGGATGGAGGGATATTTACATGCAAGGTTATGGGGAAGAAAGTGAAGTGAGATTGAATTAGCTCTTTGAAACACATTGTGCAGACTCAATGGACCAAATGGCCTGCTGAACTATTTAATTGATTGTGAAAAATTCTGTTGTGGAAATGCTGTTTTCTTCATGAGGTATTTAAGATTAGTCACATAGAGGATTAGACACAAAAATATTTAACTAACATTGCATTTGTTTAAATATATCAAAGAAATTTGTAGCCATACACTATGTACTAGAAACTCCAACGACAGACTGTCCAGTTAACCCGCTTTAGGTGGTGCTGGATAATTGAAACAAAGAACATCTGATGTCATAGCCACTGAAGTAGTACAATGGACTCCAACATTTCATCTGAAAGAAGGCACCTTCAATAACGTGGAGCCATAGAACATTACAGCACAGAAATGGGTCCATTTGGCCCTCTAGTCTCTGCTGAACCATTTTTTTTTGCCTCGTCCCACTGACCTGAAGTCCATAGCCCGCCATAACTCTCCCATCAATGTAGCTGTCCAAATTCCTCTTCAATATTAAAATTGAGCCCGCATTCACCACTTCAGCTGGAAGCTCAATTCCCCACCACTCGCTCTGTGAAGAAATTCCCCCTCATGTTTCCCCAAAACTTTTACCCTTTCACTTTTAACCCATGTCCTCTGATTTGTATCTCACCTACCCTCAGTGCAAAAAGCCTATTTATATTTACTCTGTCTATCCCCTTTATAATTTTAAATACCTCTATCAAATCTCCCCTCATTCTTCTATGCTCCTGGGAATAAAGTCCTAACCTGTTTAACCTTTACATGTAACTCAGTTCCTGAAATACTAATAAATTTCTGCACTCTTTCCATCTTATTGATAGCTTTCCTGTAGTTCGGTGACCAAAACTGCACACAATACAAATTTGGCCTCACCAATGTCCTGTACAACTTTAAAATAACACCCCAACAACCTGGACTCAATACTTTGATTTATGAAGGACAAAAGCTCTCTGCATTCCTAGATCCCTCTGTTCTAATGCACTCTTCAGTACCCAACCATTTGCCATGTATATCCTTCCAAAATGCAATGCCTCACACTTGCCTGCATCAAATTCGATCTTCCATTTTTCCAGCTGGTCCAGATCTTGCTGCAAGCTTTGAAAACCTCATTCGTTGTCCACAACACCTCCAATCTAGTGTCATCTACAAACTTATTGATTCCATTTACCACATTATCATCCAGATCATTGATATAGATGACAAACAACAATGGTCCCAGCACTGATCCCTGAGGCACACCACTAGTCACAGGCCTCCAGTTTGAGAAGCAATCATCCACCACTACTCTCTGGCTTCTCCCATCCAGCTATTGTTGAATCCAGTTCACTACTTCACCATCTGAAACTTTCTGACTAACCTCCCATGTGGGACCTTGTCAAAGGCCTTACTGAACTCCATGTAGACAACACCTACAGCCTTTCCTTCATCAACCTTCCTGGTAACCTCCTCAAAAAATTCTATAAGATTGGTTAAACGTGACCTACCATGCACAAAGCCATGTTGACTATCCCATGGCTATCCAAATAATTGTATATCCGACCTCTTAGAACACCTTCCAATAATTTACCTATGACTAATGTCAAGCTCACTGGCCTATAATTTCAAGGATTACTTTTGGAGCCTTTGTTAAACAACAGAACAGTGTGAGCTACCCTCCAACCCTCTGCACTTCACCTGTGACTAAGGACATTTAAAATTTTTCTGCCAGAGCCCCTGCAATTTCTCAACTAGCCTCCCTCAAGGTCCAAGGGAATAGCTTGTCAGACTCTTGGGATTTATTTTCCTGAGTGAATACTGATGAATAAAAAACATTTAAGATCTCTTTTGGCTCTATACAAAGCTGACCACTCTAATCTTCACGGGGACCAATTTTGTCCCTTACTCTCCTTTTGCTCTTAATATACTTATAGAAATCCTTAGGATTTTCCTTCACATTGTCTGCCAAAGCAACCTCGTGTCTTCTTTCAGCCTCCTGATTTATTTCTTGAGGTTTATCTTGCAATTTTTTTATACACCTCAAGTTCCTCATTTGCTCCATGTTGCCTACACCTGTTATACACCTCTTCTTCCAAACCAGATCCCCATTATCCCTCAAAACCCATGCCTTCTAACCTTGCCTTTGACCGAAAGAGAAACATATAAACTCTATACAGGCAGTCCCCAGGTTACGAACAACTCATACTTACAAACTGGCTGTTCCCCAATTCGCACATGCATATAATGTTACCTCGTGAACACTAAATAAGAACTGTAAGTACCCATTCTGCCTTGTGTATAAATTCATCTTATGCACAGACCCAGGAAATTGAACTTGTTCGTAACCTGGGGCCTGCCTGTACTCTCAAAATTTCACATAATCTTTTCACTCCTCTATCTGCTCTGGCACTCTGGTTCCCATCCCCATGCAAATCTTGTTTAAACCCAACAGCATATCTTCCCACAAGGACGTTAATCCCCTCCTGTTTAGATGCAAACAGTCCTGTCAGAACAGGTCCCACCTTCCCTGGAAAAGAGCCCAATGATCCAGAAACCCAAAGCCCTCTCTCCTACACCACATCTTCAGCTACTCGTAAAGATGCATTATAGAAACATAGAAAATAGGTTTAGGAGTAGGCCATTTGGGCCTTCAAGTCTACACTGCCATTATTTTGATCATGGCTGATCATCTACTCAGTACCTGCCTTCTCCCCGATCCCCTTAGCTACAAGGGCCAAATCTAACTCCCTCTTAAATATAGATAAGGAACTGGCTTCACCTACCTCCTGTGGCAAAGAATTCCACAGATTCACCACTCACTGAGAGAAAAAAACATTTCATCTCAGTCCTAAAAGACTTCCCCCTTATCCTCAAACTGTGACCCCAGGTTCTGGTTTTCCCCAACATCGAGAATAACCTTCCTGCATCTAGCCTGTCCAATTCCTTAAGTATTTTATATGTTTCTATAAGATCCCTCCTCAATCTTCTAAATTCCAGCCTACTTAATCCAGCCTTTCTTCATATGTAAGTCCTACCATACCTAGTATCAATTTAGTTAATCTTCTCTGCACTCCCTCGTAGTGAGGTTGTCTTTCCTCAGAAAAGGAGACCAAAACTGTACACACTACTCCAGGTGTGGTCTCACCAAGGCCCTGTACAGCTGCTCCTGTACTCGAATCCTCTTGCTATGAATGCCAACATATCATTTGCTTTCCTTGCTGCCTGCTGAACCTGCATGCCTACTTTCAATGATTGGTGCACAGCAACACCCAGGTCTCATTACATGTCTCCTTTTCCTAATCGGACACCATGTAGGTAATAATCTTCTCTCTTGTTCTTGCCTTCAAAGTGGATAACCACATTTATCCACATTGTATTACATCTGCCATGCATTGGCCCACTCACTGAACTTGTCCAAGTAACCTTGCATCTTCTACACAGGTAACCTTGCCACCCAGCTTCATGTTATCTGCAAATTTGGAGATGCTGCTTTCTAATACCTCATCTAAATCATTGATATATATTGTAAATAACTGTAGTCCTAGCACTGAGCCTTGCAGTACCCAACTAGTCATTGCCTGCCATTCTGAAAAGAACCCGTTTATTCCTACTCTTTGCTTCCTGTCTGTCAATCAATTCTCTATCTACCTCAATACCCTATCTCCTATACCATGTACTTTAAGTTTGTACACTAATCTCCTGTGCGGGACCTTATCAAAAGCCTTCTGAAAGTCCAGATATACCACATCCACTGGTTCTCCCTTATCCACTCTACTAGTTACATACCCAAAAAATTCTATAAAATTCATCAGACATGATTTTCCCTTCATAAAACCATGCTGACTCTGTTCGATGATATCACTACTCTCCAAATGTGCTGCAATTGCATCTTTAATAAGTGACTCTAGTATTTTCCCTACCAATGTCAGTCTAATTGGTCTATAGTTTCCCATTTTCTCTCCCTCCCTTCTTAAAAAGTGGGGTTACGTTGGCCACCCTCCAATCCTCAGGAACTAATCCAGAATCTAAAGTGTTTTGAAAAATTATCACTAATGCATCCACTATTTCTTGGGCTACTTCTTTAAGCACTCTGGGATGCAGATTATCTGGCCCTGGGGATTTATCTGCCTTTAATCCCTTCAATTTACCTAACACAACCTCTCGACTTAGTTATTTCCTTCAGTCTTTCCCTCACATTAGATCCTCGGTCCACTACTATTTTCTGAAGCTTATTTATGTTTTCTTTAGTGAAGACAGAACTAAAGTAGTTATTCAATAGGTTTGTCATGTCCTTGTTCCCATGATCAATTCACCTGTATCTTACTGTAATGGACCCACATTTGTCTTAACTAATCTCTTTCTCTTTGCATAGCTATAAAAGCTTTTACAGTCATTTTTTTATGTTCCTGCCAGCTTTCTCTCACCATCCCTTTTACCTTTCCTAATTAATCCTTTTGTCCTCCTCTGTTCAAGTCTGAATTTCTCCCAATCAGCAGGAATACTGTTTTTTCTGGCTAATTCATATGCTGCTTCTTTGGATTTGATCCTCTCCCTGATTTCCCTTGTTAGCCACGGTTGGGCTACCTTCCTTGATTTATTCTTTTTCCAAACTGGGATGTACAATTGTTGTATTTCATCCAATCTATTTTTAAATGATTGCCATTGCATTTTCACCATTAGTCCTTTAAGTATCATTCGCCAATTCACGTCTCATACTCTTCTTTAAGTTCAGAATCTTTGTATTTGAATTAACTCTGTCATTCTCCATCTTAATGAAGAATTCCACCATATTGGGTCACACTTGCCTAAGGGGCTTCGCACAACAAGACTGCTAATTAACCCCTCCCCATTACTCAATTCCCAGTCTAGAATGGCCTGTTCCCTCGTTGGTTCCTCGACATGCTGGTTTAGAAAACAATCCCACATTCATTCTAAGAAATCATCTTTCTCATTGCCCTTACCAATTTGGTTCACCAAATCTACATGTAGATTAAAGTCACCCATTATAACAGCTGTACCTTTGTTACATGCATTTCCAGTTTCCTGCTTAATGCCATCCTTAACCTCACTACTACTGTTAGGCGGCCTGTGCACAACTCCCACTAGCATCTTATGCCCCTTAGTGTTTCGCAGCTCTAACCTTATCGATTCCAGATCCTCCAAGCTAAGGTCTTTCCTTTCTATTGCATTTACTTCCTCTCTAACCAGCAACGCTACCCTACCTCCTTTTCCTGTCTATCCCTTCTGAATATCGAATATCCCTGAATGTTAAGCCGCCAGTTTTGGTTCCCCCCAAGCCATGTCCCTGTGATCCCAACTATATCATAGTCATTAATAGCTATCTCCACATTCAGTTCATCCACCTTATTCTGAATGCTCCTTGCATTGAGACACAAAGCCTTCAGGTTGCTTTTGCCACACTTATCCCTTTTACCGTTACGTTGAAAAGTGGCCCTTTTTGACTTTTGCCCCACATTTATTTGCCTGCCACATTTGCTTTTCACCTTGCTATCTTTGGCTTCTACCCTCATATTACACCTTCTGCACTTGTGCCCATCCCCCTGCCACATTAGTTTAAACCTTCCCTAGGACATTGGACCCAGCCCTGCCCAGATGTAGACCATCCTGTTTGTACTGGTCCCATCTGCCCCAGAACCGATTCCAATGTCCCAAGAATCTGAAACCTTCCCTCCTACACCACTGTTCAAGCCACATATTCATTCTAACTATCCTGTTATTTCTACTCGAGCTAGCTCATGGCACTAGTAATAATCCAGAGATTATAACCCTTGAGGTCCTGCTCCTTAATTTTTTTCCTAGCTCCCTAAATTCATCTTGTAGGACCTTATCTCATTTTTTTTCAATATCATGGGTACCAATATGGACCCTCCCCTTTCAGAATGTCCTTTTATTTCTAACCTCACTAGCACATGGCACGGGTAGCAATCCTGAAATCACAACCCTGGAGATCCTGTCCTTTAACCTAGTGCTAACTCCCTGAACTCTCCTTGCATGACTTCCTCACAAGTCCTACCCATTTCATTGGTCCCTACATGGATCAGGACATCGGGCTGCTCACACTCCATCCTGAGAATGCTATGAACTCGATCTGAGATATCTCGGTCCCTGGCACCAGGGAGGCAACGTATCATGTGGGATACTCAATCTCTTCCACAGAACCTCTCATCTATCCCCCTAACTATGGAATCCCAGATCACTACAGCTCTCCTCTTCTCCTCCCTTCCCTTCCCTTCTTAGCTCCGTGACAGACACCTCATCTCCATGGTAGGTTATTTCCCCCCCCACCCCAACAGTATCCAAAATGGTATACTTTTTATTGAGGGGGATGACCACAGGGTGCCCTGCCCTGCCAGTGTGTTCCCTTTCCTGTCACCCATCTACCCTCCTTCTGCCTCCTAGGAGTGATAGTGTGCCTGTACCTCCTATCACCCTTGCGAATGGTCTAGAGTTCATCCAACTCCATTTCCTTAACTCAGCTTGTCAGGAGCTGCAGCTGGATGCATCTTGCATCTTCCCTGATGACCCTCATTTTGTAAGAAGAACGTTCCTCTGCCTTGGCTGTTATTTCCACTGCCTATGGCTGGATGAACAAAATATATATTTTAAAAACCTGCCCTTACCTGTTGAATCCTTTTTATTCCTCGAATAGGGTGGCCTTTTCTGACTTCAACTCTGACTATTCCTTGCCTTTTGCCTGTTGAACCAAAGCCTCACCACTCTGACTCGGCCCACTCTGATGATGTCTGCTCCCTCCTTTGTCTTCATTTGTTGAATTTGATTCCCCGCACGTAGCTCAGAATCACATAACTAATCTGGAATACCAGCCAAATTATTTGTTTTTATCATGGCATTGGTTTGTCCAACATCATTCTGATTCAGGCAAGTGTTACTTGGTATTAGATTCTCAATAGCTAGTTCCCTTTGACATGTCTTACCTTTGCTGCCAGTGTTCCCCCAACCTGAGATGAAGCAGTAGGTATCAGGTTCTACCACTTGGTCCTTTCCAGGCAGGCAAACAGGTCGAACGTAACTGGTCTCAATTACTTCTTGGTGGAGCTCCACTACACTGATGTCGTAATCGTTAAATACACTTTTATAACGTGGATGCAAGATGATCCGCTTCACCTTCCGGGTCTGTGTAGATTCAGATGGGTGATCCAGATTGTTGATACCAAACACAACACTCCAGGCAGCAGCATTTTCACGCCTACAGTGAGTTTACAAGCCAAAAACAAAGTATTTTTTTGCAAGATTGAACCCAAATCTCTAGCACTCTGAGGCAAGCAACGCCCTTAGCTGTGTGGTATGTGCAAAAGCACAACAATATGCAGAGCTACAGGCAAAAACTAATAGCCACAAGGTGAAACAAAACATTGCCAGAGACAGAGCAAACAGCTACTTAGCACAAAGACAGATGACTCTGCAATTAAGTCATTAGGATGAACAACACAGACACAGTAGAGCAGTGTTTCCTAAACTGGGTTCCACGGAAAGGCACAGGGGTTCCATTGAAGAAATGGGTAGTAATAACTAAAACTTTTAATAACTTATTTAATTTTATATTAAATGACTTTTCCCCTGTGTTTCTAAACAGTTCCATCAACACTAGCAAAACAAAGTGGCATCTTGAGGCCTGACATCTGCACTGCTGATGTCAGGCCTCGAGGCAGCATTTTCAGCCAAAGAGACTTGGATGTCTTTTGGCATGAGGCTGGCCACATTTAAAAAATTTAAACTGCCTCACCCTCCCCCTCCCCACCATGCTGAGGTTGGTGTGGGAACTGGTGATAGAGTCAGTGTGGACGCCAGAATGGTGTTCGTCGGGACTAGGACCTGCACTGATAGAGGCATTTGGGGCTATGGTGTGTTTTCAGTTGGGATCACTGGGAGAGGAGATGGGGACGGTGGTTAGTGATGGAGGTGTTGGAAGCTCTGGCCTGTGGGCAGCGGGGGCTGGGATGCAAGCCCACGTTGGAGGCATCAGGATCTTCACCTGCAGGTAGCGAGTGTCAAGGTGGATACCTGCATCAGAGGCTTTGGGAGATCCAGCTGTGGGCGGCTGGGGACGTTTTGGAAACCTGCTTCTGGAAGGTGGATGATGGTGGGTATTTGGGGTCTGGGAGGTCGAAGATATTTGTATTTGCAATTTGGTTAATATTCAGGTGAAACAAATAAAAACAAATTCTGAAAAAAATGGAATTTTGCAAGCACAGCCTCAGATTGCTTACTGTTTAAGAAAAATAATTTAATTTAAATTAGATTCAACCATGCTCAAACCAGAAGTTGACACCATTCTACTTCCGGTTGGCTTCTGTGCCATATTTATGGGCTTCTGTGATTTCCAAGTGCCCCCCAAAAGGGTTCTGCGAGCTAAAACATTTGGGAAACCTTGCAGTGGAGACAAGGGAAGTGAAAAATTTCTGCTGAAAATCCATGGGCTGTAAGAAGTTACACTGAAACTTCTAGTGCCCTTTTGCCATGACCCCAGACGAGTGCAGGGCACCTCTAAATTTGCATGTGCTACAGAATACCTGGACTACTCTGAGACATTGCTAACCCACATTAGCCTGCCTTTTAAAAGAGACAGTACATTCATGAGCAATAAATGTCTAAATACTTATCGTGGCCCACTGAACTCCTTCAGAAAAAAGATGGAAATCTACAAAACTGCTCAGTCTTGGGCATCCTCTCAGTTTCCTTGGTGGACTAATGACAATCAAAAATGTGGGTGCTAGTTCAAGGAGCAAAGATTTCCTGCTAGCTATGTCAAGTTGCAGTTCAATGTTTGATCTCAACTGAGCTAAGCAACAGAAGCCCAAGTTTAGAAACCCCCTATTCCTGAAGATGGCTCCTGACATCTTTCTTCTGGGACAGGTTATAAGGATGCATGGAAATTCCAACCACTGAGTAAAGTCCTGCAGAGATTAACAATGGAATTCAAGGAAATTCAAGCCATTGAGCTTTCCCTCTTCCATTATATCCCTGAGGCATTCACCCCATTTTGCCCTCAACAAAGACAAATTAAGCAGGTTCTGTCACTCCCCAACTGTTTGAGGACCATAGCATTTTCCCATTTATTTTAAATGAGAGAGAAATCATGGAAATGAGAATACTTTAGACAATCACACCCTGTGGATACAGTTCATTGACAGTTCTGGGAATAAGAAGTGAGGACAATATTAAAAATTGGCAAATATTTTCAATATTGTCAAAGAATTACTAGAGGAACTCAGCAGGTCAGACAGCATCCACGGGTAGAAATGGCCAATCAATGTTTCTGATGTAGACCCCTTATTTTATTTGTGTGTGTGTGTGTGTGTGTGTGTGTGTGTGTGTGTGTGTGTGTGTGTGTGTGTGTGTGTGTGTGTGTGTGTGTGTGTGAGTGAAAGGGGGAAAGAAGCTGAGGGAGGAGGGACCAAAACTGCACACAATACTCCAAATTTGACCTCACTGATGTCTTATACAACTTTAACATTACATCCCAACTCCTGTACTCAAAACATTGATTTATGAAGGCCAAGATGTCAAAAGTTCTCTATACAACCCTATCCACATGTGACACCTGGAAATTATCTGTCTGTTTTTCTAGATTCCTCTGTTCTACCACATTCTTCAGCATTCTTTTATGGTTTGACCTTTCAAAATGCAACATCTCACACTTGTCTGAATTAAATTCCATCTACCATTTTTAGCTCATTTTTCCAGTTTGTCCAGATCCTTCTGGAAGTTTTGAAAACCTTCTTTGCTGCTCTCAACACCTCCAAACTTAGTGTCATCTGCAAACATGCTGATCCAATTTACCACATTATCATCCAGATCATTGATGTAGATGACAAACAACAATGGTCCCAGCACTGATCCCGAAGACACACCACTAGCCTCCAGTCTGAGAAGCAATCATCCACCACATCTCTCTGGTTTCTCCTTCCAAGCCATTGTTGAATCCAGTTCACTGCTTCACTATGAATACCTAGCATATGGGCCTTGCTAAAGTCTATGTAGACAACAACACAGTCTTTGCTTCGAGATTGGTTAAACATGACCTACCTCGCCCAAAGCCATGTTGCCTATCCCTAATCTGTTTCTGGCTATCCAAATAATTGTACATCTGATCACTTAGAACATCTTCCAATAATTTTCATCCTATTTAAGTCAGACTCACTGGCCTATCATTTCCATGGTTACTTTGGAGCCTTTTTTAAGGAACAGAACAACGTGAGCTTCCCTCCAATCCTCTGGCACCACACCCGTGGCCAAGGACATTTTAAATATTTCTGCCAATGCCCCTGAAATTTCTACACTAGTCTCCATCAAGGTCTGAGGGAATATCTTGTCAGGCCCTGGGGATTTATTGGTCCTGTTACAAGCCCAGAGGACCCTGAAACCCAGCAGCAATAGATATTCACTAATACAAATGGTTACTTAAACAAAAGTTGCTTTTAATGATCTTTAATCATGAAAACAGAATTACAGTTTATCTTATCACTATTGACTTAACTAACCTAACTTAACCCCCTTCGAGTATTTGGATATGACCTACACCAAAAAAAAACCTGCCACAATTCATCTCCTTTAAAACAGTTCAAAATACAACCCTTATTAAAACAGCAAACACTTCCTCGTCTTTTATCTGTATAGATTCCATGACCTCATTGCTTGTTTTCCTTATTTCCCACAAGTCTTGTGCCTGTTTTCTGAGTGAATACTGATGAAATAAAAAACATTTATGATCTCCATCTCTTTTGGCTCCATACAAAGCTGACCACTCTGATCCTTAAGGGGTCCAATTTTGTCCTTTACTAGCCCTTTATACTTGTAGAGACCCTTAAGATTTTCCTTCACATTATCTGCCAAAGCAACCCAATATCTTTTTTTTAGCCTTGTTGATTTCTTTCTTGAGGTTTTTCTTGTATTTTTTTATATGCCTCATTTGCTCCATTTTGCCTATACCTACTATACACCTCTCTCTTCTTCTGAACCAGATCCCCAATATCCCTCAAAAAGCAAGGTTAAAACCTTGCCTTTAATCCTGACAGGAACATACAAACTCTGTAATCTCAAAATTTCACATTTGAAGGTCCTCCACTTAGCTCGCACATCCTTGCCCGAAAACAACATCTCAATTACGCATTGTAGATCCTTTCTCATTTCCTCAGAATTAGCCTTTCTCCAATTTAGAATCATAACCCAAGGCCCAGACCTATCCTTCTTGATAATTAACAAAACTAATGGTATTATGATCACTCGACCCAAAATGTTCCCCTCCACGTACTTCAGTTACAATATTAATATTTGGGGAGAATTTAGAAGATTTAGAGTAGGTCACATACATACACACATTTTAAAACAGATCTTATTTGAAAGACTGAAGAATTCACATTGCAAGATCTCTGGAGAATGTAAGCACCTTTCACAAGTAGGTGTTAATTGAAATGGCGTCATAAAATGCTTGACCATTGTCTTGCTGGAGTCATGCTGTCTATCAGTACCCTTTCTGCAAAGTGCTCATAGAAAGGTCACTCCTGGATTTTGTTTATCTAACAACAGATGGGAGCAGAAGAAAGAACTCCTGTTGTTTTGCTCAGGAAGATGGGGTTTTGCAAGACATGAGTCACATGCTCTCTTAAAGTTTCAGTTGGAAAAGAGAGAGAGTTGAGTTAACAGCTCAGTCAGTCAGTCAGTCAGTGTGTGGGACACTGACAAGTAACTGAAAAGTGCAATCCAGGGGAAACTGTTTGAAACTGATGAAAGCAAGTTCCAGAGCAGTAGATGGCTGGAAGTGCTATCTGTCTGATGTTTCTCTTGAAATAGAGGAAGGAATGGAACTCTGTGGTAGCTTGAAGAAAGAGGTTACCATCTAGAAGACCCTGATGGGGCAAGTTTCATCAGCAAGACCCTGAGGTGACTAGTGGTGGTACCTCAGTTGTGGAAATCCTGGAACAGCAAATCTCTCTCTGCAAACCTACTAGAACCTTCCTGAGTGGTAAACATTTATCTTTCAAGCACCAAGCCTGGTGAACTTTATACATGTTAAATTTTGTGCATAGTATGGTGATTGCCTGCAACCAGAGAACTTGGAAAAAGGAGAAGTGAGATTGAACTGTGAACCAAAGAACTTTTCTTGAATTTATATAAACATTACATACACGTGCACTTAGAATTAGAAAGGGGTTAATTTGGATTAGTTAAGTATAGAGTTAAGTTAATGTTTGATTCTATTTTCATGTTCGAAGTTGATTAAAAATAACTTTTGTTTTGAAAGCCATTTGTCTTGGTGAATGTCTATTGCTGCTGGGTTTTGGGGTCCTTTGGGCTCATAACACTTCTGTCACCTGTGCTGTCTCGTTCCCTAATAGGAGATCCAGTATTGCACTCTCTCTAGTTGGTATCTCTATATATTGATTTACAAAACTTTTCTGAACACATTTTACAAACTCCAAGCCATCCAGCCCTTTTACAGTATGTGAGTCCCAGTCAATATGTGGAAAATTAAAATCTCCTACTATCACAGCCTTATGTTTCCTGCAGCTCTCTGCTATTTCTCTACAGATTTGCTCATCCAGTTCTCGTTGACTATTGAGTAGTCTATAATACAACCCCATGAGTGTGGTCATACTTTCTCTAAAATTAGGGAAATCAGTGTTCATGTCAGTAGGTTTGAGGCAGTCCAGGAGTACTGTGATGTGTTGTTCCTCAGGAACTCGAGATTTCAAAATCTGCAGCTTGTATGTCAACATTTGCAATATATCTGGTTCTCTTTATAAGTACACAATTGATCACACGGCTGAATTTCACATTTGATATTGTCAGACTTACACTTCAAAGCAATGTGCTGCTGTCAAAACCCATTTTCGTCCAATCAGTGCACAGCCACAGGTATGTCCACCCGTCTCACTCTGCATGGAGCACTGCCAGGGCCAGCGACCTGGTCGACTTGTTCTGCCTCCTAGAACTCTTTTATGGAGTCTAACTGCTGGCCGCTGACCACAGTCTAGAGAATTAAAAAAACTCTTATAGATGGCTTTATACTTTCAAAATCTATAACTCACTAACTCACCTTGAGTAGTTCCACTTGTTTTACATCTTTTAAGAGTTGGGTTTTCACCTATTTCTCTACCTCTCACTAAAGGACAGCCATTCACATTCCTATCAGAGGTGGGGGAGGGATGATGAGACTGTCATCTTCACTTCCATTAGGTAGATCTGGAAGCTCCTTCCTAACAAAGTACAGTATTAACTTAAGCAGAAAAACTAGGTGGAATATATTCAGTTCAAAATATTCCCAATTCTCCATGTGACATTTTGTTTTAGCTTGCTAAAAATTCAATTTATGGTTCAGAATTTGTGACAGTCATTGCTGAGTAAAACAAGTAACAAGTAGGGTGGCACAGTTAGAGTAGCGGTTAGCGCAACACCCTTACAGCGCCAGCAATCAGGACTGGAATTTGAATCCTGCCATTACTGTAAGGTGTTTGTACGATCCCACCATATCTGCGTGGGTTTTTCCCCAGGAGCTCCGGTTCAAAGCGTACCGGGCTGTAGGTTAATTGGGTGTAAATTGGGAAGCACAGACTCATGGGCCGAAATGTCATCTGAACAAATGCAGTTAAATTTGAAAATCCAGAAGTTGCTGTAAGCATAACCTTGCTGCTCTTTGTACACTGCTGTATTTTCTGTAGATGTATGATGCAGGACAAACACTCAACCAATCACCGTCGTGTAGTATTTAGTACTCCCATTTGTAACTTCCCAAGCAATAAATGGCAATAATCTTTTGTAATTACTTGTACATGCAGCTTTGCTATTTATTCATCATCCACTGGAACAACCAGATTCCCCCTACCAGGACTCTGCAACATTTCACCATTTACTTAAAGGTTTATTATTGTTTAAATCTCGAGCAAGTCCTCATCTCTACCAGTTTAAATAACAGTGATCAGCATTATGGTTGCATGTAACTTATTTAAATGGAGCTAAACACTCAGCTGGAGGAACTCAGTGAGTCAAAGGAGCATTAAAGGGAGAAAATGAACGGTTGATGTTTGTAGCTGAAGCCACTTATCGAACTGGAGAAATATAGGACAAGCCAGTGTGATGAGAACAGGGAAGGATCAGAGGGCAGGAGAACATGATGGAAAGATTGGGAGGGGAACCCCTGTGTGGGTTTGGTAAACCAGGATATAAAAGTGCAAATGCCAATGTAAAGAGAGAAGCATTTCTCAAATCAGCCCAATTTTTCAAAAAACAAATATAACATGAAACCCAAGATGCAGGGATGCTGAGTTTTCAAAGAATGAATAGCAAGTTAAAAGATTCCAAACAAATACTTCAATTTAGTGTTTGCTAAAGGAAAACTAATGAGATAAGCCTAGAGGTGGTTCCATGTTCCATACCTGATTTATGTATCGTTCCTCCCTCGGCACAAACTCTGCATATCAATTCAAAAATCTCCCTGATAATTACATGGACACATTTCCTCAAGAAGTGCTTTGTTTTGTATGTAATTGGGAACTGTAATAAATTTCTCTAGGTTAACATTTCAAGATGGATTGGTTGAAGGTTGAAGAAAATGAAGTAGATTTTGTGTAGAGAATAAACACTAAGATCACCTGGTTGTTCTGAATGATCTGTGTAATCAAATTGTATCTAATTTTAAAACCTGTATCTATTTCTCTGAATATACAATGGGTGAGGGAAGTGGCATTTTGGAAAATGTAATACAGGCATACCCTGTATAACACAGTTTTGAAAAGCATGGGCTTTGATATAATGCGGTTTGAAATTTCTGACTTATAGTTTTAAATTTGCAATGTTAAAATTTTATTGTGCTGCCATTTATGTCAGATTTTCCTTTCAACTATTTCTGTGGAGTTTGACTGTACATAAAGATTACAGGCATAGACTGGTTCTTTCCAACTTTGTTCAATGTCACTTCAGTTAAGAGCAACATCTATATAATTCTTAATCTAGATATGGTTACAAGAGACCATATAACAAGTTTATTGTTAAAATTCCACACGTCAAGTTCAATAAACTGGGTGGACAACCAGTGTACAAAGGTGGTTTTTATTTACCTTCTTTGGTGCAGTGGAGAGAGATTTTGCTTTTACTTCGACACATCTGCCTGTAAGTATGGGAGAAGAGAAAGAGAAACAATTCTTGATACTATTTGTGGCAATACATCTTGAAGGCAGAGATATTTTTCATTTCAAGGGAATGAAATTCTCACACAAACAATTTCTCCCCAAGTCATTAGATTCCTCGTTCAGGACTCTATGATCAGGCTGGCAATCCAGGGCACTACAGATTTTAGAGGATCAGATCCATCTACCAGATGGAATGCTAAACCAAAGAAACAACTGCTCTGATGTGCATGTAAAGAAAGTGACATTACTTTGAGGAATAACATGAAATTACTCTTTAATATCATGGCCAATATCTATCCTTTAACAAACATGGGGAAATAAATCTCATGACCTTTAAGGATGCACAACTTGACACTCTTCTACCTTCCCACCTTTAATCAACCTATTACCTCTTACCTGTTAGCCTGTACTCCCCTTGCACCTTCCCCCACCTTTTAATTCAGGCGCCTGCCTACATTTTGCTTATTCCTTGACAAAGGTCCTCTGCGTGATCTGCTGAGGTTCTCCAGTATTTTTGTGCATGGAACTGCAATCACAGTATCTGCAGACTTTTCAGTTCAACTCCATTAGACAAGGGTGTTTGGGTATAAGGTATAAGGTATACAGAGCTGTTGTCATACCCACACTCTTGTTCGGCTCCGAATCATGGATCCTCTACCGGCATCACCTATGGCTCCTAGAACGCTTCCACCAGCGTTGTCTCCGCTCCATCCTCAACATTCATTGGAGCGCCTTCATCCCTAACATCGAAGTACTCGAGATGGCAGAGGCCGACAGCATTGAGTCCACGCTGCTGAAGATCCAGCTGCACTGGGTGGGTCACGTCTTCAGAATGGAGGACCATCACCTTCCCAAGATCATGTTATATGGCGAGCTCTCCACTGGCCACGTGACAGGTGCACCAAAGAAGAGGTACGAGGACTGCCTAAAAAAATCTCTTGGTGCCTGCCACATTGACCACCGCCAGTGGGCTGATATCGCCTCAAACCGTACATCTTGGCGCTTCACAGTTCGGCGGGCAGCAACCTCCTTTGAAGAAGACCGCAGAGCCCACCTCACTGACAAAAGACAAAGGAGGAAAAACCCAACACCCAACCCCAACCAACCAATTTTCCCCTGCAACCGCTGCAACCGTGTCTGCCTGTCCCGCGTCGGACTTGTCAGCCACAAACGAGCCTGCAGCTGACGTGGACATTTACCCCCTCCATAAATCTTCGTCCGCGAAGCCAAGCCAAAGAAGAAAGAAGCAATACCATTAAGAGAAATACATTCTCCAATCGAGCAGTTCATTTGTTTTGGAATCACTTACACCCAACTCTCACCTGTGGCTTCAAGAGGAAAATTATATGTGACCTTGACTGCTTCCCACCAAACCACTTTGATGAGTGGGTCAGGTGAGAGTAACAGTGTCTCCTACCCTCGGTAAATAGAGAAATGCCCTTCCTCAGGCATGTGTATTATGTTCTGATGGACAAGATAGAGGAAATTATTCAAGTAGCACAGTCGTACAGCTCACGAGCACGTTGTAAGGTGCAGAGAACAGTCACCCAGTGGAACCAGACTTATGTTGCTCCAAGAATTCCCATTCAACGTTTCTTCTGCAAATCTTTAAATGAAATAGCATCAGTAATTGAGAACCAAGAAGATTGATTGAAGAAAAAAACGTGTTGCTGGTCAGAGATGATATATGCAATCATAGCTATTACAACAGACCACAAAAAGTAAAAGACTACAGAAATCTGAAATACAAACAAAACCCAGCGCGAAGGCAGCATCTGCAGAGAGGGTAAACATTTTTCCAGCATTTTCTGTTTTTTATTTTGAATTTCCAATATCAGCGATATTTTGCTTTTGAGTTTATTCTGGGAGTCATTTGCTTGATAACAGTCTAATGCTCTTTGTCAATGATTGGTTCTGATCAATAGGTGGCACTGCAGCATCCAAAAAGGAACAATTGTACTATTCCGTTTGAATAACCCATCAAACATGGAAAAGTGCTTAGTATTTTCACCAGTCAAGAATGCAATCCTTTCACTCGAGACATCGCCATCCGTTGTTGTATTTGCAAATGCTAATCTGTTTAGCTGAGTGAGTTGATGCAATTTCTAAAACTGCAGACTCATTACTTGTCAGACCAAAAGCGACAAATGTTTCTGACAAGACAGGAGTAAAACCTCAACTCTAAATTCTGCTTCAACAACATCCAGCGACATGAGTACAGTGTACATGGATATGGACAGTGATCACACCGTAGCCTGGTCTGCAACTATCTGCACACTTGCTCACTTCTGTGAATTGAAATGGCCCTCATTCAGTTGGAGACAAGAGCGTAATAAGTCCACCATTCTGTGATGATTTCCTTACTCCCAATGGATGTGGGTGGAGCAAAGTGTTGTTAATGTTTGGGAATTTCCTGGTAATCTGAACTTTAAGGAAGAAAGCGAGCTGCAACCTACTGAAGAATATGCTTAAGAAACTTCAAAATAAATCATTCAAAGGCTGTTATCCTTGAATATATTTGAAATATTCTGTCTTTTCCCATGAAAGTCATCACTTCTTTCCTCACTCTTACCCTTTTAGTAACAGGGCTTGTACAGTGGAAATGTTTTTATTCCGCCAGTCAGGACTTAAACGTAACCACCTTCTCCTTTGGCCATGGTTGTATTCTGACACCACACGAGTCACTGGAGGACCTCTGTCAACAAATCATAGGAGAGCTGTTACAATAAGCAAACAGACATGCAAACCGCAAGTAACTTTAACAAAAGCACTCCATGACTCTGAAGCCAAAAAGGATGATTTGCAGAGTGAAGAGAGGTTTAATGAGGCTCAAGAGCCCCGAATTTTTCACCTCCTTTATCGAGCATACCATTTTAACAAGGAGTTGGAGTTATTTTAAAGTTATCATACTAAAAAAATTCTGAAAGGTGGAAGAGGGCATTCTTATAAATAGGCATTTGGTTAATCAACGGCAACTAGGAGTCATTGACAAAAACGTTTCAAGGCATTTGAAAACATCAATTCAAATCATCATCTTTCCATATCATTTTGGTGCCGTTTTAAAAAAAAAGACTCTCATCTGTTTGTGTGTACATTGGAATACTTCCTTGGTAAGAACTCGCATATTAGAAGATGTTTAAAGTGGGGGGGGGGGGGGGAATTTAAAGGAAATATGTGGAGTAAGTTTTACATAGAAAATTATAAGTGCATGGAACAGACTGCAAGGAGCAGTGGTGGAAGCAGATAGAATTAAAAGACTTTCAGTTAAGACACATGAATATGTAGAGATTAGAGGGATACAGATCATGTGCAAGCACCAGAGCTTTTGTTTAATTTGGGCATGGTGTACACAGAGATTTGTGTCAAAGGGCCTACTCCATGTTTAACTCTAATGTCAGCTACAGGAGGTAAAAATACGCCTCATTTTGCATGATCATTAGAATTTCTCTGACCCTTTATATCCACCAATAGGAACTATTTATGCTGCCTCCAATAAGTGACAAGAGTTACCAGGAACATTTCTCAATTTAATTCTGAATTAAACAAAACGACCAAAGGAAATGACCTCCTTTATATTTCCCAATCAAAATGCTTTATTTGGTACCGATGGAGGATGCCAACTTTTCCAAGCTGGCAGATTTGCTCAATAGTTCAAACCAGCAAGAGTAACAGTTCAGACACTATTTATTGATAACTCTCGTGACCAATGATACAGCTACAATCTTGCAATAACAGGCATAGCCGGCATGGTAACAGAAGGAGTCCTACTTTTTCCAGGATGAAACAATCTCGAGTGAAAGGACACAATTGCTACAAATGGCACAGAAATGCCAGAAAACTGGCCCTTGGGGAGGGGTAAGGATTTATTAGGGAAAGATTGTTTTCAAACTACTCTCCTTATCAAGTACGCATGGAGATTCTTTCTTGGCTTTCGAGGTGTGAGAGATCAAAATTATCAATGGCAGTAAATAATGAAAGCATCTGAAAGCAGCTGCTAAATATAAAACATCATTCAGCAAATGTAGGTTTGGGGTTATTTCAGCTGTCTTAGTGAAGCTCTTATTTGGTGGGGTAGATGCAACTAGCACAAGGCCTTTAAATAGTTTGGAACAGAGTACTGGTCCTTTAACCCATGATCTTGTATCAACCGATCAAAGCCTACTCAATCTTCCCTACCTCACACCCATAACCCTCTATCTTCTCTTGCATCTATGTGCCTGTCAATGAGTCTTTTAAATGTCCCTATTGCACCAGCCTCCACCACCACCCCTGGCAAGGCATTCCAGGCACGCACTACTCTGTGTACATAAAAGTTATCCCTGATGTTTTCCCTAAGATTTCCTCTTTTTACCTTATACAGATGACCTCTGATATTTGCTACTGTCACCCCAGGAAAAAAGGTATTGTCTATCTACCCTATCTATGCCTCTCATAATTTTGTAGACTTCTATCAAGTCACCTCTTATTCTCCTTCACTCCTAAGAGAAAAGTCCCAGCTCTGATAACCTTGCCTCATAAGACATGTTCTCCAATCCAAGCAACATCCTGGTAAATCTTCTCTGCACCCTCTCCAAAGCTTGCACATCCTTCCTGTAATGAGGCATCCAGATCTGAACACAATACTCTTAAGTTTGACCTAACCGGAGTTTTATACAGCCACAACATTACCTCATGACTCTTGAACTCAATCCCCTGACTAAGGCCAGGAAACCATTAGCTTGTGTGACAAGCTTAAGAGATCTATGGATTCGGTACCCGAGGTCCCTCTGTTTCTCCACACTGTAAAGAATCCTGCTATTAATGATGTACTCTGCCTTCAAGTTCGATTTTCCAAAATGCATCACATCATATTTATCTGGATTGAACTCCATCTGCCACTTTTCTACCCAACTCTGCATCTTGTCTGTGTCCTGTAGAAACCTATGACAACCTTATATGCTACCCACAACACCTTCAAACTTTGTATCATCTGCAAATTTACTGACCCATCCCTCTACTTCTTCGTTCAGATCAATTATAAAAATCACAAAGAGCAAGGGTGTCATAACAGATCCCTGTGGAACTCCACTAGTCATTGACCTCCTCAGAATACATTCCATCAACTACTACCTCTGCTTTCTGGAATTTCTTCTCTGTGGCTGATAAAACGGGTTTGAAACTGGGCTTGTTGGCAGTGTAGCAAAGTTTGACTAAACTACAATTGACAAAGTATGTGATCACGGTGAGTGTCTTACTGGTCTAGAAACCCTCACTTATGGCTGAGGAGATTCCAGATGGAGATCATGGCATTTCTGCAAAGAGTTTTAGTAGGAGAAGTGTTCCCTGTCCATCCCAGGTATCCCAGTGCATTCTTCCAGTCAAGAGGTGAGAGCATTTTCATTGGTAAAGCAAGTTTTTGTTGCTTGGCTGGCTCTTTATTTCTCCTAAAATGAGTGGTCAATTTGTGCACCGCTTTGATTCACAAGAGACTGCGGATTCTGTAATCTGGACTCCACCCCTCCCCCACCTGGCTCCATCTGCCTATCCTTCTCTTCCTTGGTTCCACCCATTACCTGTTTGCCCCTGCCTCACCTCTCCCTCTCACCTCTTTGTATTGGCCATCTCCCTTCCTCACTCTCAATCCTGATGCAGGGTCTTGACCCAAACGGTCAACTATCCCTCTGCCTCCACAGATCTAGTAAGCTTTTTTTCTTACACAGCAGTTTAGGATCAATCACCAGTGCTTCATCTTTACTGAAACAATTTTTAACTAGGGCAAAATTTGTATAAAGTTGACAAAAATAAACATTGTTATGTTTTCTCATTCGCAGCAGATTGCTGTAGTTTGACAGTATATTTTGGTGAACAGTCCCTAACCTTCCTAGTTCCCATGGCTTGCTTTTATCAACCCAGAGGCTTTCCATCATCTGCAGTCAGAAGTGTGACAGACTGCTCTCAACATGCCTGGATGAATGCCCAGCCAACTTCACTCAAGGGATCCACACCATCCCAGACAAATCAGGCCTCTGATTGGCTTCATATACAGCAGCCTGAACACATTCTGTTGTTTACCACTCACAAAAGGTTACTTGCCAAAGTTTCTTTGCGAGTTTTGTTCAACAACCATGAGTTCTACTGCCCAGCAGGACAAGGACAGCAAGAATCAGTAAGAATTTTATCTGTAAGTTCCTTGGCAAATTACACACCATGACAAAATCAGGAATGTATCAAAATCCCATAAGTCCCTGTCATACTGTAATGTGAGAGCTGCTTAATCATATTGTCCTCAATGTCTTCACCTCCAAATTTTGAAGGGCAATTAGTAATAGCAATGAAATGCTCACTCAACCATCTTCACCCCACTTCCATGTGGCACCCCCAAGAGGCACTCTTCTCAGTAATACGTCTGATTACCGGTGCTTTGAGACAGAAAGCCCAACAGTGTAGCCACTTAGAGAAAAATGTCTGTGGAACCATAACTCAAAAATCTTTACTCCTTTCAAAGTAGAGTTGACATGTCAGATGCACACACACAATTGTAACAGATCAGCTCAGATTCTTGAAAACTGCTACAAAGTTGCATTGCCTACATTTATGTTTGTGTTAAAATACTCACAGGATGTCTATAAATCTTGGGTGTCTGCCCATTACTCCTTCAGAATATTTTCACTGTTTGCAAATCCATCATAAATTGCAAGATAATCAGTTTACAGCCAGTCAATGCCCTTGGGAGATGCTGTGGCAGCACATGACATGGAAAGTCAAACTTAAAGGCAGGGCTTAGTTTGTAGTTTCAAGCTTATTATTCTCTCTCCTCTGCTTCCTGGCGTCATTTCACTTCCAACAGAATTGTTTGCATTTTAGTGTTCCAAAAATGGTACAGGAATTTCAAACTCATTGAGAAAAACAACAACGAAAGAGCAAAAACATCTAACCCCACTTCCTTTGAGTGAGCAAATTTTCTCCCAGAGATTAAACCTTGATCAATTAAATTTAAAGAAATATTTTAAAAAGTGTACTCATTACAAGAATCAACAGGTCTTGACTAAGTAGGCCAATGCACGACAGACATACTACATGCGTAGTGCCTCTTAGTCAAGAAGCCATGATACTATAAGCTACTGACCTTACCCTAAACCAATCTGCTGGCAAGCCAGCTGGCTGAGCTCTTCTTGCCAATCATCAGCACAGACGTGATAGACAGATGTCGACCTGTGCACAACTAGCTGAGAAAAGGAGTCTGCACCATTCAACAGCGATACTGTAAACAAACAACAGAAAATCATTTAGATCAGTATAGAAGGAGGCCATTTGGCCCAAAATGTCTATGTTGATGCTCTAAACGATGCAGGTAAATAGCCTCATTCCTCTGCTTTTTCCCCCACAACTGTTTCACCTTCTGAAATTTACCATTTATTTCGACATATATCGACTCCCCTTTTTCAGCCTCATTTTAAAGGTTTTATCATAAATTGGGTGTATAGGTCTACCCCCAAAAATCACAATGCCTGAGATGTTGGTCGTGTGTCGGCATACAAGTCGACCCCCAAAAATCGTAATGATTGATCTGTTGGGTGTTGGCTGGAGGTGATTGTTATCATGGAGGCTCCATCAAAAGGACGAAAGTCTAAAGTGAGTTTTAAAGTAAAAGTGATAGAAATGGCCAAGAAAACCAACAACTGCACTGCTGCAAGAAAATCTGATGGAGAGAAGAAGTTGGTAAGAGATTGAAGGAAGAAAGAAGATACTTTAAGAAAAATGCACAAAAAGCCAATGTTCGATGAGAAGAGGAATCACTTGTTGGCCTGAGTTGGAAATTCATGTTGCAGAATAGGTACGTGAACAGAGGCAAGATTGCTACTTAGTCATGCAAAATTAAATAAGAACATTTGCACTGCAGGGGGCCAAGTCACACCAAGACCTCAGTGATGATCTTGAGGCTACAGTAGGCTGGTGAAATAGTTTCATGAACAGGAAAAATCGGGTATTATTACAAAACACAAAAACTGCACAGAAACTACCAAAAGATTTTGATCATAAAGTTGAAAGTTTTCACCAGTTTATTATATGTAACTGGCAGAAACACCAGTTTACGTTGGCAAATATCGGAAACATGGACGAGACCTCCATGAATTTTGACATAATAGGCAATAGAACAGTGGAATGTAAAGGAGTGAAAACTGTGCAAACCAGAAGTACAGGCCACAAAAGGAACAGGTGTTATCATATACGGACAATGGTAAGACCCATGGTGAACTCAAGCATAAAGTTAAATCTAAAATAAAATTAGAGAATAGGCAATAGGTGTTGGAGGAGGCCAATTGGCCCTTTGAGCCAGCACTGCCATTTATCGGATCATGGCTGATCTTTCCCATAACCTTTAACTCCCCTGTCCACAAGAGCCTTATCCAACTCTCTCTTAAATCTATCCAATGAATCTGCCCCCATTACCCTCTGTGGCAATGCATTCCACAGACCCACAACTCTCTGGGTAAAAAAAATTCTCCTCATTTCTGCATTAAATGGCCTTCCCTGTATTCTTAAACTATGCCTTCTAGTCCTCGTCTCTCCCATCATTGGGAATATATGCTCTGATTTCATCTTGTCAAACCCTTTGATAATCCTAAATACCTCAATCATGTCTCCCCTCTTCCTTCTAAACTCCACTGCATATAGTCCAAGTCTTTCTAACCTATCCGCATATAACAATCCTGCCATCCCGAGAACTAACCTTGTAAACCTGCGCTGCACTCCCTCTATAGCAAGTATGTCCTTTCTTAAATACGGGGACCAGAACTGGACGCCATTACTTCAGGTGAGGTCTCACCAGGGCCCTGTACAACTGCAGGAGGGTTTCTCTACTCCTATACTCCAATCCCCTCTTTATGAAAGCCAACATACCATTCGCCTTCTTCACCGCTTGCTGAACCTGCATGCTAGTTTTCAATGACTGGTGAACAAGTACGCCCAGATCCCTTTGCATTACCCCACTCCCCAGCTTAACACCATTTAAATAATACTCTGCTCTTTTATTTCTGCCTCCAAAATGGACAACCTCGCATTTACTCACATTAAACTCCATCTGCCATCTTTCTTTCCGCCCACTCCCCTAACCTGTCCAAGTTCCCCTGCAATTTCCTGACATCCTCCTCGCTCTTTACACTACTACCCAGTTTAATGTCATCTGCAAATTTGCATATGTAGTTATTAATCCCCTAATCCAAATCATTTACATAAATGATAAACTACTGAGGGCCCAACACTGACCCTTGTGGGACCCCACTCATTACATTCTGCCATCCAGAAAATGTCCCGTTTATCCCAACCCTTTGTTTCCTATTTCTCAACCAATTATCTATCCATGACACCACCCTACTCCCGATACCATGCTCCTTGATTTTGCAAACTAGCCTCCTATCGAAGGCTTTCTGAAAGTCCAAGTACACCACATCCACTGCCTCTCCCAAGTCCACCCTCCTTGTTACATCCTCAAAAAATTCCAGGAGATTGGTCAAGTAAGATTTTCCTTTAAGGAACCCATGCTGACCAGCACCGATACTATTATTCCTTCCTAAGTGTTCTGCTATTTCTCCTTTAATGATGGATTTCAATATCTTCCCCACCACCGATATCAGGCTGACTGGACTATAATTTCCCGTATTCTCTCTCCCCTTCTTAAAAAGTGGTACTACATCAGCCACTCTCCAGTCTGCAGGCACTTCCCCGGAATCTAAAGAACTTTGGAAAATGTCAACCTCTCTAAGCACCCTGGGATGCAGCCCATCAGGCTCAGGGGACCTGTAAGGCCTCAGTTCTAACAATTTGCTCACAACCACCTGCTTCTGGATCTGAATATCCATCAGATTCTCTGTTTAACTTCGGTAATTTCACCAAGTCTCTAGATACTGGTTGACTCCTACCCCTATTCTGATCATAACCTATATCCTCCTTGGTGAAAATAGATGCAAAGTAATTGTTAAATTTCTCAGCCATTTCCAAGTCCCCATTGATAATTTCACCTTTCTCCATTTTCAAGGGCCCAGTTTTGGCCCTAACCAATTTCTTCCTTTTAACATATCTGAAGAAGCTTTTGCTATCCCATTTTATATTACTTGCCAATTTACCCTCATATTTCATTTTCCCCTCCTAAATTACTTTCTTAATTTCTCATTTTGGTTTTTAAAGGCCTTCAATCCTCTAACCTCCCACTCTGCTTTGCCAGCTTATATTTATTTCTTTTAGACCTAATACTGCACTTGATCTCCTTTGTCAACCACAGCTGCCATTTGCTCCTCGTAGAGCCTTTCCTCCTCTTTGGGATGAATCTATTCTGAATCCTGTGAAAAATGTCTAGAAATACCTGCCATTTTTGTTTAGTTGTCCTCCCAGCTAGAGTGTCCTTCCATTTTATTGTGGTTAGCTCCTCCCTCATAGCTGTATGGTCACCCTTATTTACCTGTAGCACTAATGTTTCTGACTTCCTTCTCTTCTCCCTTTCCATTTGCAGATTAAAAGTAAAAGTATTATGGTCACTATTACCTAATGGCTCCCCTACCTCAAGGTCCCTTATTAACTCCACGTCGTTGCACAGTATCAAGTCCAGAATCGACCTCCCTGCTAGGTTCTGTCACAAGCTGCTCCAAGAATGTATCTCAGAGACATTCAATAAACTCATTTTCTAGCTTTCCCACACCTACTTGATTTTCTCAGTCCACTTGCAAGTTGAAGTTACCCATAACTACTGTATCACTACCACTCTGACATGCCATTTTTAATTCTTTATTTATACTGATTCCCACATCAGAGCCACTGTTCGGAGGTTTGTATATAACTCCCATTATGGTTCTTTTGCCTTTGCAATTTCTCAACTCTATCCAAACAGACTCTACTCCACCTGATTCAATGTCTTTCCTTTCCATCGTCTGAATTTCATTCTTCACCAACAGAGCCACTCCACCTCCTCTAACTAACTATCTGTCTTTTCGATAGGACATATATCCTGGAACATTAATTTCCCAATTCTGTCCCTCCTGCAGCCATGTCTCCGTTATTCCAATAACAAAATTTCCAGCAGATATTTTTTTACATTTTCATGATAAAGGCTGGATGGATGAAAATGGGTTAAATTATGGATAGAAAATGTGTGGACAGGGAGTTTACTCAAGGAATGGAGTTTGCTGGTCAGTGATATATTTCATAGCCACTTAACTGAGAACACTAAAAGTAGATTAGCACAAAATAACACTTAAATGGTGGTTATCCCAGGTGGTTTGATGCCTCTATTGCAACTTTTCAATGTCTGCTTGAACAAGCCATTCAAAGACCACGTACTCGAGGAATGAAATACGTGGATGTCGAGTACAGAAAAGTTGTTTACAAAACACAGGGCAATGTGTGCTGCATCACTTGATGTGCTGTGTGATTTCATGCTCAAAGCATGAGACAAAGTGAAATTAGAGACTAATAAAATGTAAGGGACTGGATGGAGGTAACAGAGACAGGGAGAGTTGTTGGCGACTGGAGGTGGGGGGGGGGTGGATTACAGAGACAGGGAGGGAATGTTGATGGCACGGAGGGGTGTTGTGGGACACTGACAACGAAGCTGAAGCTGCCTCATCAGATATAGACTGGGACCTATATGATGAATGTTTAAACAGTGAGTGTATGGATTTGCTTGCTGCCATCTTGTTTCAGACAATTATAGTGATTTTGAAGGGTTCCAAATGTGTTTTGCTTCAATAAAAATATGCAATGAAAATTTGTTGTAGTTGGGTTTTTTTTTTGTTTTTCAAGGGTCGACCTATCCACCGAATTGGTTTTCAAGGGTTGACTTATACACCAAAGCGACGTCCAGTGTTTTTTTGAGCTGAACTTAAAGTCTCTAAAGTATATTGGCGTATAAGTCAACCCCACTTTTTGAGAGATTTCTGAGGGTTTCAAGGCTTGAAAATATACAGTATATACAGTACTCAAATTAGATTTAACCACACTTTCAGCAAGTCCAGATCATAAACCCACCAGCTATTTTTTTTTTAAATGACTTTTCATCCATTTTTTCCAAATTTCTGAACTGGCACTTCTGATCACTGAATCATGTGCCAGAGTCTATCCTTATCTAAATCTTTCACAATTTTGAATATCTCTGTTAAATCACTATGGTAAACCACTGTGTATATATATTTATCTGTTTGGGCACACACCCATTGGCCGATTGTACCTGTGGCTCGTCCCACAGGCTCCTGAATAAAGATGTCTGTTCCATAGTCCCTTCCCCAGCCGAGCACAGCGAGCTAATAAAAGCCTATCAGTTTGTTCAACTTCAGTCCTTTGGAGTCATTGATGGGGAATCAATCTTATTACCTTTAGTTTTATAATGGAGCAGATTCTGAAGCCAGAGAAGCTGGAAATCGACCCTCAATCACCTGAGGCATCTACCAACTTTGAACTCCACCTCCGCTGTTTCGGGGCATTTCTGCAGACATCTTTAGCCACTGTGCAGTCAGAGATCGACAAATTACAGGTACTGCTCTCCCAAGTTGGCACTCTGGTGTACTCAATGATCAAGAGGCCATGGAAATTCTAAAGGGTCTGTACCTATGAAAGATTAATGAAGTCTACGTCAGGCATTTCCTGGTGACCCGAAAGCAGTGACCTGTGGAGTTGAACGCCAAGTTCCTTCAGGTCCTGTGAACCCTCAGAAGGGCCTGTGAATGTAAGGCCATGACAGCTGTTGAGTACAGGGAGGAGCTGATCAAGGATGTCTATGGTGCATGCATCAGGTCAAACTACATTTGCCAAAGATTATTGGAGCAAGAGGAGCTCAGTCTGCAGAAAGCAGTTGAGCTGACAGTTGCACTCTCCAGAATATGGAGGCCAACTCAACCAACAATGCAGTCGCCTTGTGGTTGTCCCATGTGCCACCATCTTGGGACATGCTGCCACCCCTCACCCCTTAACAATACCACCATGGTAGCAGTACCACAAGAATGCCTTCTATCACTACTGCTAGGCCAGTCAGCTACCCAACCATGGCTGCTATACTCTGGGAGCACCTGAAGTGCTATTTCTGTGGGATGGGCAAGCACCTAAGGAAAAGTTGCCCA